>NC_090939.1:431731779-432034809 GCF_040938575.1 Ambystoma mexicanum | reverse complement strand
TCGCAGGTGCCTGACATTTGACTCCTGGATTATGCAGGAATTTTCCGTGCACATTTAGGGAAATGTTTGACATTTGGCAGCACCTTGACCCCCAGAAATATGAGTTACCCCAGATTATTTCCTCCAGCCATAGGAAAGACTTTAAATACCGGTAGCAAACGGGTTAATGGCATGCACTGTTTTCCCACAACAATCAAATGTAAACAGTTCATGTAGCATCAATATGTTCTTTGGAACGTATATGAATATAACGTGATCTGGCGACTGCCCTTTAGAGGAACCAGCAGCCTCATTACAGAAACTTTGGAACAGTGCAAGTGCAATTTTGTACAGTATTAGAACTTACTTTATTTATTTATTTATTTAGCACGATAGCAATGTTTTTCCAAAACCAATGCAAAAACATATTAGCACTGGGACAAACCATTCCCTGTGCAAACAGCTTTAAAGATATTTTATTTTTAGTCATGGACCAATTTTTCCCCAGTGCTAATAGTCTGAAAATCTGCCTTTTCGCCTTTGCAATGCTTGTGTAAGTATTCTCCTGATTAGGACCCCACATGCAATTACACATGTAATAATGTATTGGGTTACCTGGGCAACAATGAAAGTGTGTATTCACTTTTAAGATATGATTGTACGTCTCATAAATATTTCAGATGCAACCATCAAGGGTGGGGGCCAGAGCAGTCAAAAGGATTTTTTCAATGCGTAAAGAGTAGCAGCAAAAGCGAACAATGTAGGTGGCCCTGTGCCTAACCATAGCGACTCGCCAATGCTTTCAGTTCAGCAAATGAAACCAGCAGCCGAGTCGGCCCTGAAGTCTGGAAAGTGGGAACCGTGTCTAACTCTCTGTTTTGCTGAACCCATAGATATTTTTATTTTCTTGTCTTCCATTTTGAGCTCAGCAAAGGATTCTGACCTTTGCGGACAGCATCCGAATGTCTAACCTCAGATTATGTTTCTGTGCTTGTGCTTTAAGGAGATGGAGCATCTCTAGTCAGGAACCCTGCAGCAAGATAGCACTATACCCCTGGAATTTAATAGGAGAATATAATGTACGCAATCATTGTGCTGCCACCAGCAAAGACAGCAACATACACACTGGCAGTTTTTCAAGATTCCACCTAACTATTCATTTTGTATTTTTCAATTTCTTGGAGGAATGATCGAACATTGAAACTCAATCTGACATTGAAATACAACTGAAAAACCACGTAGAGGGTTTTTTAAACATAGTTTAAAAACATTATCAATGTGATAAATATTCTGTATTTTGTTTCGAGCTAGAACAATATTTTTTTTTCAGGCTCATCTAATCTTTTTTTTCTAGAAATGCTCTACTTAGATTTTAAATTCCCAAAAGCAGATGAACAGTTTTTTAGTACAGAACATCGGTAATTAAGCCTTTTGTGTAGGCAAAGGTAGATTCTATTAATAAGAGTTTGTCTTCTATTGTGCTGATTGAAAATTAAAGCCTCATTTCTTTAGTGCCTGGGTCCAGCTCTTGGCAGAGAAATGCCCAAAGTACAGTCAGAAACGAAGCAACCATAGTTGTTGCAATATTTTCCCAAAATTTCTTATGGGCGAATCTATGATTCCTATGCAGTGAATAGGTCGATGGAGCTGGGCATTTGCTTAACGATAATGCAGTAATGGTGAGGCAGTGCTGCATTTCACATTAGCACCTGAGGCAGGGCGAGTCTACCATCAGGTTCCTGGTTTCGTAGGTTGAAACCGCTAATCTCAGCCCACGTTCCATGAAACCAGCATGCTGCCTCCTCGGCCCAGACCGCCATCTTCTTCCCACCCTCTGTCGCCTTTTTTGAGGGAAAGTGAAGGAGCCCTGCCTTCCATCTCCGTGGCGAACATTTTGGAACACTTTTTTCAATGAATGAACGGGACGCAGAGAGGCATTCCGTTCATTCATAGATAAGACCCTGCAATTAGCAGCTCGGGTTACTGCTTTGGACTCCCAGGGCCCCCCTTGTTATTTGCATATTTCAAGTAACTTTGGGTCTCACCCTCAGTTACTAGGGGAATCCAGACGTGGACCTCTTGCTCACTATTCTTAGAGAGGCACAGCTACACCCTACTGAAGAGGTTCAACCAGACCGAAACACGTGTCTGGGGTTGCTGTTGGTACTCTTGTTCAGCGGAGAATTGCCTAGCATTTTGGTGCTGGACTGCCCCAGGGGGGGACAAAGACTGATATGTTTAGGATATTTCTGCTCTGTGAAAGATAGTGAGCTAAAGACTCTGGGTAAGGCTCTTGTAACCAGGACTAATATCTGGCAGAGGGACTCCCAGGACCCCCTTGTTAATTTGCATATTTAAGTAACTTTGGGTGTCACCCTCAGTTACTAGGGTAATTCAGACGTGGACCCCTTGCTCACTTTTCTTAGAGAGGCACAGCTACACCCTACTGATGAGGTTCAACCAGACCGATACATGGATCTGGGGTTGCTGTTGGTTCAGAGGAGAATTGCCTAGCATTTCGGTGCTGGACTGCCCCAGGGCAGGAAAAAGACTGATATGTTTAGGATATTTCTCCTCTGTGGAAGATAGTGAGCTAAAGACTCTGGGTAAGGCTCTTGTAACCAGGACTCATGTCGGGCAGAGAGTCTCCCAGGCCCCCCTTGTTATTTGGAAGAATATGTTCTAACCATCATTCCTACATATTATGTGTCTGCCAATTCCAGGTATTTTTGCTTGCACTGTATTGAATGATCCTGCTTTTATGCCCAAAAATCAGTGAGCATGTGAGGGAGGGAGTTGAACTAGAGAACAGGATAGGGATACAACCTATAGAAGAGTCACAGTTACTTGAAGAGATAGTTAAAATGACAATAACCTGACAGCGCAATTCAGGGATTTTGGAAATAATAAGATTATACTGTGAAAAGGAAAAGTAAGCCAGTTACGTAAACTGTGTTTAACTTGGCACTCTCTTTGCCCTGATCTACACAATTCAAACACATTCTAACTTTGCAGAGCACAGCCAATTGTCTCCTGCTCCACCTCAGGTGAGTCTACCACATCTCTCCTGCTTCATCTCCCACCCACTGGCTACCTATCGACAAACTCATGCCCTTAGTACTCTTTACTTACTGTGCCTTCAACAAGATTGGACCCACCTGATTCTCTTTGAAAGTCAATAAATAACTTGATTGTCATCCAAACCATTTCTCACCAGTCTACCTTCAGTATTGTGTAATGGCCTTGCCTTATGGTTTAGGAGCATTCCACGTGAACTATTCTTCTGTCAAACCCTAAAAATCTGGCCTTTGCAGCAATAATGACTCCACTTTGTCTGCCTTTGGTATTCCATATCGTTCAGCACCAAGAAGCCACCCGGTTGGTTATCATTGTGCTTTACGAATTCTAAAATATAAGTAAGTCACACAAATATGGAACATAGGTTTATCATTGGTAAAAACATGTGCTTATATTATGAAGGGAAGAGGTGTTGATAGATCATCTCGGGAGAACGTCACCCCTGCTTTGCATAATACACATTGGAGAATGGACAGAGAGCAAATGCCAATACCACCATATCCTTAATGTTTGGTTAAGGTAGCCACATAGTAATGTATTACATTCAAATGTAAGCAATGAGTTTAAATCTCTCCCTAGACCCCTGCCAATATGATGACAGAGAACAGCATCTGGGTATGTCTACTGTTTATGTTAAGCCTTTTTGATTAATTTTTTTATTTTCTCCTTTCATAAAGTCATATCACTCCACTGGTTAGTTAATTGGTCAGCAGAGGTGCCTACAGTGTTGTATTATTTCTTGGTAGGATCAGAGTTGTTTCTTGAGACACCTGGGGCAAGATTACAGAAGCTTGGCATAGGTGCTAGTGCAAAGTTTGCACAGTATTAGCACTAGGGCAAAGTGTATCCTATTTCTAAAAACACTGGGACATATTGTAAAACTATTGCACCATGACAAGTGCAGTTTGGCATGTTATAAGCACCAGGGCAAAAATCACCCTTGAGCAAAAGAGATACATGTTCACTGCATTATTGCACATGTTCACTGCATTATTGCAACAGGGCAAAGTTTGCCCTAATGCTAATATGGAATGCTATTAGCATTAGGGCAAACTTTGCCATGGTGAAAACAATGCATTGAAAATGTATCTTTTTTGCACTATGGCAATTTCTGCCCTAGTGCTTATAACCTGTCAAACTGCACTTGTCCCCGGTGCAATAGTTTTCTATGTCCTAGTGTTTTGAAAAATAGGGCAATCTTTGCCCTTATGCGAATACTGTGCAACTTTGCACTTGCACTGGTGCAATGTTTCTGTCGGGGGGAAATTCTCCCGGGGTCGGCTGGGCAGTCCGCGGACCTCCGGGCAGTGAGGCCCCAACTCCTCCCGTATATCCCAAAAAATGAGTATGAGGCACACGCAAGAAGCAAGGTGATTCTGCTGTTTATTAAACAAAATGGCAGGGATGTGTCAAGGATCGTACGCGTCCGTCCTGACACTCTCTCTTCAATCGTGGGGCTCGCAGGCCCTTTTTACCTTAGTCTGATGCGCTAATTGCGTCACCTGGGAAAAGTTAGCAAAAAACCTATCGCCACTCTGGATTGGTTCCTCGAGTGGTAGGTTTAGTATAGCATACGTATAGAGAGCGTTGTTAGTGGTTGAGGGTCAGTCAGGTGGTATACTTGGGTTGTCCCTTCAATTTGATACATGAACATTGTTACATGAAGACCCCTGAGGATTGGCTAATGTTAATGGTGTCAGTGATAAGAGCCCCATGTTCTGATTGGTCCACTCGCGAGCCCCCCAGTCTGGGACCATCGCTGTTCCCAGCTCGCGGTGCACCTGTCATTTGCAACAATGTATCACTATGGGTATGTGCAGACAATGTGAGGATTTATTCATAGGCTGGAAGGCAGGCTACTCCCACCGCCGCAGATGTCCATTGAGTCGCTTAATTGTATCTGCCTGCGTCTTGAAACGTGGGATTCAGGCGCCTCCCTCGTCCTGGGCCTGGCACCCTGTCAGGTTCGGCTTGGTCACGTGAGGGGAGACCGTGGTTGAGCCAGAATTCTGCACATTTAATATTGCCTTTTCCACTGTGTGCCTGCCTTAATTTGCAGGTGTGACCTTGGCGTCGGCTTGCGGCATGCGAGTTTGCAATATTGTGCCCTTGACTGTCTGCTCTTGCCGGGCTCATTCTGCAGGGTCAGCAACTGTACTCTTGCTCGTTCAATGTTCATGGAAGCTCTTGCTTGCGGCCTACTTGGGCCTGGTGCATAGGTGGAGACATTTGATGCACGGCGCTTTAGGTTATGGTATCATATTGCTTTATCCCCAGTATCATGTCTTTGTTATATTTTTCATTGCAATGCATGGGTTTAGGAGAAGCGTGAGCAAGCATTTTAGATGAGTTCATTGTGCGTCTTGTGTTTCTGCATTTTGAAAAACCTATGTGAAAAATAATAAAGATGCGCGTCAGTGGGTGTGTCCGTCACCTACGTCATAGCACTGAATATGTTCTTCGTTTGGATTGGTGTGGGAGTGTCCAGTGTGCATGTTTGCACGGGTGTGCTGACCGTTGGCTAGGTCGTCATGGCATCTCTAACGATGTGTTCATTTACTGTTGAATGGTTCAGTCGAGTTCATCCATGCCGCAGGTGTCGGCATGGACAGGGCAGGCTGGTGGGCACATCCGTATGTTCCTGTACCAGGGTATTTGGTCGTCTGGTAGATGGGCAAACTCCTCTCGTGGCGGGTGTCTGGGCCGCGATCCTCTAGGCCAGGGGTGAGAGGGGATTGGTGGGAGCCTTTTGTTCCATTCTCCCACTTCAGTCCCCCCTCTGGTCGACTTGTCGACCACAAACATATCCTTTTCCTTATCTCCTCTCACTCTCCATATTTTAGTTACTCCTCCCAAATGTCCATAGTGGTTGACATGGTCTTCAAATGACCAAACATATATACACAGGTTCCTCCAGGTGTGCAGTATACCCATTTCCCTATGTAGCTTCTTGGGTTTCTTGGGTTTTCAAGCTTCACAGATGGTGGGTCCAGGTGGTTGGTGATGATCTGTTTGCGCAGTTTTTCTCTCTCTTTTATTATTGTGCCTGTGTGCTGGCCACCATCTGCCGGCATCAAGGGGTGCATACCAACCATTTTGATCATTTCGTCTGTGGTGCATTCCTTCCGGGCCTTCCAAAATCTTATTATGATCAGTGTAGCTCCAGCCAGTATTATGCATCCAACTATAATCTTCAGTCCGTCCGTCCGACAGCCAAGATGGCATCCATGACCATAACATTGAAAACCAGCTGTCGTCCTTCTTCACTCCTTTACTTTCATCCATCATTTTGGAGTGCATCTGGGCGAGTTGTGATACTGCTTCTGTCAGTGTACCATTGTCAGCATCGTTAGCCGGAATGAATGTGCAGCATGATTGTCCTATCTTTGCGCAAACTCTTCCTTCCATTGCTGTAAGGAGATCCAATACATATCTGTTCTGTAGTGCTACCATCCTCACTGCTCGCAGTTCCTCTTTTATTGCGTTGAATCCATTTACTGTAGAATTAATTGTCATCATTAGCTCCCATCTAGTTATCTGGATCCATTTTGCGTTTCCGTAAGCTTGTAGTCCCGGATGTATTAATGACGAGAAGAACATTGCTTCTCTGCTGAATAGTCTGTGTTCTGGTGGGATTGAAGTGAGTGCTGTTTCCGACCTTCCCCATAGGTAATTTCCTGTCAGAGGTTCTCCTTGTCTTTTCTTTCTATTCAGGACATTGTTGTTGTTGTTGTCTTCTGGCCCCTTCTGAGGTTTTACAGATCTCTTCTTCCTCGTGTTTCCTTCATCCATTTTAGGGAAGTTCGCCACGTTCACATGTTTCTGGGGCACCACTAGTGATGGTACATTAACGTGTACCATTGTGCATATACCATTCCACAGAGGGGGCAGTGTGTGGTATGCCTTGTCTCTGCAGGCCCAGTAATGGTCCATTAATACTGCTGTTCCTGCTCCCCCCTCAGGTAACTCCATCACGCTTGCACAGTTGGTGTTGTATCCCACATCCACTTCTCCTCTATGTTGGTAGCATACCTTAGGTGCAGACAGCGGCAGTATGGTTATTGGGTCTTCATCCTTCTCTACCCATGTTAGCATGGGTACGTACTTGACCCAAATCGTCCAACATCTGTCATTGTGTTCATTAATAGTTGTAATATTTTCTCTTGTTACCATGTTGCTGCCAACCACTCCTATGTCCCATTTGTTGTCCATGTACATCTTCCCTGTTATTGTTACCAGTGGTCTTTCCCAACATCCTTGTTTACCAGGAACTTCAGTGGCGTACCAGTCACATGGTAGGTATTGTAGTGTTACTTTCTTTGTTTCTCCCTTTTCAAGGCCACTTGTCATGTATCTGAATGCTTCAGCATGCAAACTGGTCTTGTGGTAACTCAAATAAGTCTTGAGGAAGTTGTTTTCGTATGGATATGTGTCTCGCGTTTTCCATACCAAGTTCACCACTGTCCCTTGAAATCTCCCTTTCGTTTGGAACAGTGCCAAGTATACTATACATCGTGCTGTCTTTTCATCTATTTCCGTGGCAACGAATGTTCGAGAAGCGCTCATGGCGTATGGGATCAATGAGCAGACGTAGCAGCTGTCTTCTGTTGTCTGCTTACCTATTTGGGTCATGTGTTGGTACCACATGTTGTTCTAGACGTGTGCTGAATCTGTTATGTAGTTATCAATACCTTTATTATCTGAGTATGTGCTGCGTTTAATTCTATTTCCCTTATGTGGAATCTTGCTAATACTACCTGACGTAACACCTGTTGCAGCCGTGGGTGGGGGTATATTAGGTTTGGGTACAGCCAAAATATTGATAGCATAACTTTTCTGCCATACAGAGGCAGCCAAAAACCCAGTGATCATCAAAATCCCTATCATCTTTATTACAGAGGCTAGTCTCACCGGCATTTTGCTCTTACCTTGCTGCAGTCCGGCAGCTTATTCTTGCGACGTAAAAAGTTGCCCGCCTGAAAATTCTCAATAGGCTTGTTATTAGTGTTAGTTGTTGTTTTCAAGCTCTCCCTATCAAGTAGTTGTTCAGTGCCCAGGCGAAGAGCTGTTCCCACGCCAATCTAAGCGATCTGTCTCTTAGGGCAGGCAAGTGTTGGTGAAGATGGGGCATCGATTGTTCTATGGCCAAGATAAATGCTGTGTAGTAGACACGTACCCTCCTTCTTTTCAGGTACTTTGGCCTTTTTATGTGATAGACAAATTGGTGTGATAGCTCTTCAGGGTAGTTATCGTCTGAGGGTTGCATCTACTCCTGGGCAATGAACTTTGTTAGTTATCTGTTTTCTTAGCAATACAATAATACGCGGTACCTGCATGTGTGAGAAAGAAAAAAGAGAACATTCAAGTGTTTACATGTGTATATGTGCAAGACAATGTCCTTCAATTGGGTGGTTACTTTAGTGGATAGGGGGCTGATGGGCAGAGGGTTTGGGGCTCAACTGGCGGAAGTCTCTTTACTCTTTGATCGTGTGACCATGGGGTGGGCGGTATGGCAATTACCAGTTTCTATTTCAGTAGTTGTCTCTGGGTAATCTGGGGGTGGCGGGGTATGGAGACACTTAGCTCGTCAGCTGTGGTAGAAGTCTCTTCCTCCGTGGGTGACGCTGTTGCTGTTCTTCCAATGGCCCTGTCGGTGACGCTAGGGCGGGTCTGGAGTTTGCAGATCTTTACGTCGTGTAGGTGATTCCAAGCACGTTTGTCCTGCAACTTTACTGCTTTTGTAGATACCTCCTCTACCAGGTGGGGGCCAGTGAAGCGTGGGCTGTTCCACTTTCGATTGAAATTGCGGAGTAGCACGTGGTCACCTTTAGCAATTTTGCACAGTTTTTCCTTTTCCAATTCTTTATCCGCGTCTTCTTGTTGATCACTCGTAGACCCGCCCCGTGTGCGCTCGAGCTGTTGAGACACAAACACAACACTAGTAATCAAAGAAGACACATATTGGTACATTTCATCACCAAGAACAGTTGCAGTGTTTTCATAGTCTGTCAATGCCCTTGATGTTGGCGTTAGAGGAAGGCGCATTTGTCGTCCGGTCACCACCTCATGAGGAGTGAGGTGGTGGTCGGAGCCTGGTCTATTCCTCAGCTCAAATAGAGCTAGTGGAAGGCAATACAACCAACTCTTCTTTCTTGTTTGCTGTATCTTTGCAATTGCCTCCTTCAGTAGGCCATTCAGGCGTTCGCATATACCGTTGGCCTGTGGGTGATATGCACATGCAAATTTATGCTTGATGTTCAGTAAGGATGTGATGTGCTGGAACATTTCATTAGCGAAATGCAGGCCTTTATCCGACCGCAGCACCTCGCACACTCCCCACCTGGGGAAAACCTCCCTCACTAGAAATTTAGCTGCTCTAAATGCATCTGGATGTGAGCAGGGTCCTGCCTCAATCCACCTGGAGAATGGGCATACTACTACAATCATATACCTATTTCCTTGACATACGTTGATCATATCAACATAGTCAATATGGATGTGCAGGAAGGGTCCATCTGGCCGGGGTATAGTACCTTTTATCACTTTCAGCGTGTGACCGGCCGTAAACTGTTGACATGTGAGACAATTGCTGATAAAATTTGTCACATGGGAATTTAACTCGGGACAGAACCAATCTTCCCTAATTCGTGCTGCAATAACTTCCTTGCCTGTGTGGGCTGGGTGGTGGAGTTGGCTCAGGGCGGTGTTCAATAGTGCCAATGGAATTACCATCTTTCCAGTGTTACCCTGGCGCCATAGTGCGTCAGTTGGTGACATTGTACATGCTCTTTTTACCCATATTTCTTTTTCTGCCATTGGTGCAGCCGCTTGTAGCTCCATTATCTGTGTGGCTGGGAGATGGGTGTACCCCTCTCTTATCAACATTTCTTTAGCTATCCCCCTCCCTCTCCCTCTCTCTAACTCTGGGGGGTTCCATATCTCACCAAAATATGCAGCATACTTCGCATGTGCGTCTGCTGCTGCATTTCCTTTTGAGACATGATCTTCTCCATTAATGTGTGCGGTACATTTGACCAAAGCTAATTCTTGGGGGTCATTTATAACTTCAATTAGTTCAGCTAGTAAGAGAGCATGTTGTACTGGGGTGCCGTCAGCTCTCCTACACCCTCTTCTTCTCCATTTGGACAATCCCGAGTGGACAGTAGACGTGACATATGCGCTGTCAGAATATATAGTCACTCTTTTGTCAAAGCTTTCCTTCAATGCCAAGGTCAGTACAACCAATTCTGCTGCTTGAGCAGAGTAATGCTGTGGTAATTGTACGCATTTCACCGCCACACACACCGGTTCCTCTGTCATTTTTACCACTGCTGCCCCAGTTCTCCTTATCCCATCACTTTGGTCTATTGTTGATGACCCATCAATGAACAAGAGCTCTCCTCCATCTAGTACGTCCTCTTCAACTTTTATAGTACATGAGTACATTTCGGTAGTCTGTGTACAATCATGTGCATAGTCTCCTTCCTCAATTACTTCTGCTATAAACCTTGCAGGATTAACTGTGCTGCATCTAACAATTGATAATTCTGGTCTAGATAAGATGATCTCATAACCTGACGCCCTCTGCGTGGTTAGTGTGGACTTAGGCTTGTTCAATATTGCAAACAGTGCATGTTCCACAAATAGTGTGGTTGGGCACCCCATTGTTATTGATGATGCTTTCTCTACCGCAAAGGCAGCTGCGGCGAGACCTTGTTCGCAAGGGAAATGTCCTAACATCACAGGATCCAAGTGGCCACTGTAAAACGCTACTGGTTTGTAACCCATGCTTGTTTTTTGAGCCAACACTGCTTTCATTACTGATGAGTCGCAATGTGAAAATATAAAGAATTGTCGTTCATAATCTGGGGTGGCCAGTACCGGAGCAGTTGATATTGCATCTTTCAGTTCATCAAAGGCCTCTTTCATTTCCATTGTCCACCCCAATTTTTTCTCCCCTTTGTTAGCTCCTTTTAATGCCTCAAGTAGGGGTCCTATGTATGAACTGTAATCAAATACCCATGCTCTACAGTAGTTGCACAGTCCCAGGAACTGCTGCAGTTCCCTCACTGTTTGGGGCAGCAGCGTTTTTAAAATGGCCTGTGCTCTTTGTGGTGCAATCTTTCTTCCGTATTGGGATATGAGCTGACCAATGTAAAGTACCTGTTCCTGACAGTACTGTAACTTTTCTTTGTCTACCTTGTAACCCTTTTCAGCCAATATTGTCAGCATCTTCAATGAGTCCTCTCTGCATCTTTTTTCGCTTGTGCTGCAAATTATTATGTCATCAACATACTGCAACACTGTGCTTTCCACTTCAATGTTACCCAAGTCCATCTGTATTACTCTGTTGAAAATTGAGGGTGACTCGCAGTACCCTTGTGGCAACCCTGTGTGTTTCCATTTTGTGTTTCTGTACGTGAAGCTTGTCAGATCTTGTGAGTCTGGGTGCAGGGGTATTGAGAAAAAGGCATTTTTTAGGTCTATCACTGTAAATTGTGATGCCTCTGCTGGAATATTGTGGCCGGGTTGGCTGCGATGGGGTATTCTGCTTCCACTATGTTGTTCAAGGGCCTGAGGTCCTGGATGAAGCGCCAAGACCCCCCTTTAGCTTTGCGCACTGGGTATACAGATGTGTTACATGGTGATTCTGATGGTACCAATATGCCATTATTTATAAGGGCCGTTATTGTTTCATGTATGCCCTCATCTGCCTCTTTTGATAGTGGGTACTGCTTCACTCTGGGGAGTATTGCACCTTTTTTCAATTTTATTCTTACTCCCCCTATACTTTTTATGCACCCCACGTGATAGGGACTAGTAGTCCATAATGATGTTGGTACCCTTGCCATATCCTCCTCAAAGAAGAGAACTGGGGTGGATGTGGGTGCTTCAAGTGCCATTGCAATTTTCTGTGCCACTTGTTTGCATGTCACTCTTAGCCATATTTCTACACTCATCATAAATACCATTTCACCTTCTTCCTTTTCTTCTAAGAAGAGCTCCTTGTCTGACACCTGGGTGAGCCTACATCCCTCTGCTAGGGCTATCGCTGCCCTCCATGCTCTTCCTTCTCTGTCTTGGGCATGTACTGCGATGTAATCAGCAGTTGCTATAATGCTCTCTATGTTCACTGAAATCACCTTTCCTTCTGGTTCATTGGCTGGTGTTTCTGGTCTAAACAAATAGGCTGCTGGCCTCCTCCAGATCTTTCCTTCTATTCCTGGCATCCATGCAAATGCCATGTCTGTCCCGTACTGGAACAGTTCACCATCTACTGGCTCAGCCCTAATCACTGTCTGTCCACAGTATGCTTGCATAATTTGTCGTGCAGTGAACATGTTAATTCCTGGAGTGGAGCAAATTATGCCGTCCTCCGTAAAGGAGATCGTCATATTCAACCTGCTCATTATGTCTCTCCCCAGTATGTTTACTGGTGAGGCCCTAGAATATAAAAGCGGGACTGACATGTCATAATCCCCTATTGATAAGGGAATGTTATCAGTAAAGGGAACCAACCCCCTAGCCCCAGAGAATCCTTGGGTGTTCATGGCTTCACCTGACATGTTAAATGTACCTTCCCTTATGCAAGACCGGGTCGCCCCGGTGTCAACAAGGAATGATCATTTTTTGTCACCTATCGTTACCTCTATGCGTGGTTCCTCCGCACTATTAGGTGTTACCGACAGGATGGGACACACCAAGGCCGTCTGTGGGCTGTCCTATTGTGGGTATAATGATTGACCACTTCCTGTGTAAGGGTTGTGTCCCAGGACCGTCACCCTTCCCAGTTGTGTTTGCTGTAGTTGTGTATTGGTAGAGGTTATGTTATGGTCTTGAATCTGGGCAGGTTGCTGTACCTGCTGTACTTGGGGTTGTTGTGTTATCGCTACCTGTTGTTGTGGCAGTGAATATGTCTGTGGCTGTTGTTGTGTTACTAGTTGTTGCTGCCCATTTCCCTGTTGCAATGCCTGCTGTTGCTGGATGCCCTTTTGTTCCTGTGTAGGCCCTTGTTGTCCCTGTTCACCCCATGATGTTGTGCCTGGTCTCACTCTACACGTGCGTGACATGTGCCCTACTAATCCACAAATCCAACACACCGGTGGTTCCCTGTTCTGCCATGGAAAGCTTCCTGAGTTGTCCTGGTATACTGGTTGCCCGTTGGGGTAGAAATTTCTAAATCCTCCCCCTTGCTGTTGTGTGTTATATCCGTATCCCCTCCCCCTCATCATTCCTCCCCTTCCCCTGTTGTAATTATAATATCCAGCTCCTCCCATGTTAGTCGTGTATGGTTGGAGTGGCGGCAGCTGTTGTGTTACAATCTGTGATGATTGGATTTGGGAGGGATCTTGTGCAGCCACTACTTGTGTGGGGTTTTGAGTCATTGTTGCAGGTGTAGTTATTAGTGCACCTTCCATCGTGTACTTAGTAAGTTTTTTTTAATTTAGCCTCTTCCGTTTTTCTATCCTCTTCCTTTTGTTTCATTTTCTCTTGCCATGTCCTACAATGATGCACTATCGTCAGTTGTATTTCTGGCCATGCTTTTGCTTCCATCCCCACTACTTTCTTCAGTTGTTTCTGAACTGCTTCTGGGAGCCCTTGTACTAGTATATGATAGAATATTGCTGGTGTTTTGTCCCATTGTTCTCTAGTTTCCATACGCCACTTCTCTTGAATTTCCTGGATATAATCAACAGGATCTTCGTTCTCACGCATCTTGCGTGAGGTAATTGCTCCTATGTCTGATGTGTCTGGGTACTGTACCCTCAGCGCTTGCCATAATGCATGTCTGCAGTTTGCGAATGGTGCCCCATCGTGTGATGTGTTTGTCATTGTGACCCCGGGGAAGCCTGCTCTCTTCCAGATGTCATCTGCTGCATCCCCCAATATTGATATTAGAAGGCCCTTTACATCCCCCACTGCCAGTTTCTGTCCTGCGGTGTGTTTTTCCATTTCATATATCCATTTTCCCGCACCTCCACTTAATGATGGGAGCCTGCACTTTATATTTTCCTTGTCTGCATGCTTCCAGGGGACGTATTGTGGTCTAACCCCTCCCCTCTCCAGAAGTGGCATTAAGTTGTGTCCTGGTTGGCCCCTTGGGTTCCACAGAATCGAATCCGTACACCCCTCCTCTTCTTCGCTGTCTTCTACATCGTCAATGGGGTCCATATTTCCCCTGCTCGTAACTGCTTCTCCTCCATCTCTTCTCCTTCTTTTATCATTTCCTTTATTTAATGTGGGCGTGTGTATTCGTTCTCCCTGCCTGCGTCCAGGGAGGTCTCTAAGCCTGCCTGCATAGGGTGTCAGTTCGTGGGGGAAGGTTGCGAGTTTAGGTGGGCATGTTACACGTAATGAGCGTGAGGTAGTGGAGCATGTTGGACGGGATGGTGAGGGTGTAGCTGCACGTGTCTGCCTTTCCGCCATTCCTTGCTCTTCCTCCTCATCTCCCTCCAGTTCTTCCTTTCTCCTGCAGATCCATGGTGATTCTCCATTTGTCCGGGTGATGTATAATTTATCTAAGCTTTCCCTTTCACTGTCTCTTCCTTCCTTCTCCATTCCTTCCCCTTCCTCACTGCAAAAGTCCTTCATTAATGGCAACCCCCAATCTGTCTTTTTCCCCCTGATCGTTACTGTTTTTAAGTCTATTAGATCTGTTCCTCCCTTGTCTTCTTTGCCAATTGCTCCCCTGTGTGCTGATGTTGTTGCTACTTCTGTGTCTCTGTATACATACCTCCTTACTTCACTCTCCCCTCTCCTATCTTCTCTTTCCCCTTCATTTTTCTCCGCTATTTCTCTACCAATTTCCTCTCTTTTCTTTTTCAATTCCTCCATTACTTCACTACTCATCTTTTCCATTATCCTTTCTTCTTCTTTCTTCCTTTCCCATCTCGCTCTTTCCCGCTCTAATATACCCTCTATCATCCTCCCTTCTTCGTATTTCCTTGTCGTTTCTGATAGAAATCTCCTTTTCCATATTTCCATTTCCTTTTCTTTCTCTTCTTCTTCTCTTTTCTTGTCACGCAGTGCTGCTCTGGATACCCTTTCTGCTACTGCCTTCACCCTTTCTGCTTCTCTCTTTTGCTCCTCAGTTCGTTCCCTCATTTTTTCCAACTCATTCTTGCTTTCTTTCCTTTCCCGTGCTCTCTCTCTTTCCTCTCTCTCGAGCTGCTTGATCAGTGCATTCTGCTCATCCCTTAATTCTGCTAATCGTTCCTCCAAAATCTCTTCCTTTTGTCGTAACAGCTCTTCCCCCTTTCTTTTCCCCTCTTCCCCTTTCCTTTCACTCTTCCTGGTGTTATCCTCGTCCATTTTCCTTACTACCTCCTCCTCTTCTTCTGTTAATGAACCTCGTAATTTTAATAATACCTGCGCAGCTACCCACTCATCCTGTCCTATTCCTGCGATCTGCTCTTCGCTGATCCCCCCTTCCCCTGCGGGTATTTTCGTACGAGCTGATCCCGTCGTGCTAGTCTGCTCCCTTCCTGCCTGTGGCTGTATATGGTGGCGGGCTGTATGCCGGGTTTGAGTACCCCTCAGCCGCCCTTAATTGAACCATGTCTCGTAGTTCTGTTAAAGGATATAGCCCCCCTTCCTCCTTTTTCACTACCTTCACTAGGGGTATATCGTCGCTCTGTTCCTTTTTTATTTCCTTTTCGTTTATGTTGTTACTCTTCTCTCCTCCCTCTTGTCCGTTCCCCGTGTTCTGTGTGCCTTCACTCTCTTTTCCCCATTCTCCCCTTCCTCCTTAATCTTCTCCTCTTCCGTTGTTTCCCCCATAATGAACATTCCGTTTGGTCCTGGTCGGGACCCTTGGAACATCCTCCATAAGTTAAACACCTCCACGTGGTGTATCAACTTCTTCCCCTTGTATGTGTTATGCAGATGGGTTAATAGCGAGTGTTGGGTATATGGATCGAAACTGCCGTTAGGCGGCCATGGTGTCGTCATTTTGTTGTCCGTCCCCTGTGTCCATTCTATACTATACTTGATCAGTTTCTCCCTATGGGGTGACAGTGTTTTACATATGTGCTGTAGCGGGGTAGTGAGGGTGTTCCCCCACCCTCCCGATCCTGTCCCGTATGACATAGTAGCGCTTCACTTGTTATCCTTCCCCTATTTGGTAGCGGTTATCTTGCTAACAGTGTACACTATACAGTCTTAGATCTTTACCTGGCCCCGTAATTTTGGGGACTTGCGATTGTCCGCTAAGGAAAAATAGTAAAATATAGCATTTGCATTTGTATATTCTTTTCTTTCTTTTCTTCCTTTACCGAACACCTTTATGGCCCCCTGCGGCCGATGCGCACGTAGCCCCCTGCGGCTGCATGCCCCGTGTGACGTTCTTATACAGCCGTCCCACTTTCACTTACCCCTCCTCCTCTTTCTTCACTTGCCGTGGCCGGCGTTCTCCATGCGCAGCCATGTCCCCCTTTTCACCTTCCCCCCGATCAACTCGTTACCGTTTATCTCCGTCTCCACTCCCTTACCATAATTCTCTTCCCCACCACTCTCCGAAAGAAAAATGCCTTGTGTTCGAGATATCCTATGAAAAAGCCCTACTGGTGACGTCACCGATCTCTTCAAAACTACTGGTAAGTTCTTCACATGTTTTTAAAAGTTCAAAATACGCTTGCAATCTACCCCCGTTAACCCCACAGCTGTCTTCCTGTCACGCCTGGAACAAGGTAATCAACAATATAATCGGACTGCGCACGCTGCGTCGTCTCGCGTGTGATACGCCCCTCGACAGGAGGGCTTAACCAGCCAATTATCTTCCGTATTAGGCAACCAGCTAGCTACCGCCTACAGGGAAACGTCATCTATCTATCGAGTTTCCTGCTCGATCAATAGGGATCCTCATCTACTCATTGATCAATAATCACCAAATCATAGGAAACCGCACACACACACCCTTACACGTGGTCGCGACCTAGGCCAATCAGTGTCTACGAGCGGCCGCACGTGATGTTTTCGTGCTCCGCCCCCTCCTCCTCCGTAATGTAGCAGACTGCTCTCGCACTTGTCCAGCTACCGTTCACTTCACCGTCAACACTAATTCATCAAACCTTCGCCGCGCACCTGTGTAACACCTCCCGCCTCCCGTATTCAATTCCTCCCCCCTCCCTCACAATTTCACATTGCTTGTTGTGCGTGGCATACTCACCAAGTTCTCTTGATGCGGGGCCGCTCAACTGCGTGCACCCCTCCAAGCGGCTCGCCACCTCCCCTCGTCTGGACCACGTCTGGACACTCGCCAACCACGGGGGGGATACTTCTCAACCGGCTCCCGAAGGCCAATATCTGGATTGCGCTGTCCGGTCTTCTTGCAGTTCCGCGATGGTCCTGTAGTCCTCAAAAGGGGGCAGCGGCAGAGGGGGCCGCGCCGTCGGGCCTCCTCGCAACGGGAGTACTCCGAAAAATAAAATAAAAGCAGATCTTAAACAGATCTCAGCAGTGCCTCCAACTTGTCGGGGGGAAATTCTCCCGGGGTCGGCTGGGCCGTCCGCGGACCTCCGGGCAGGGAGGCCCCGACTCCGCCGGTATATCCCAAAAAATGAGTATGAGGCACACGCAAGAAGCAAGGTGATTCTGCTGTTTATTAAACAAAACGGCAGGGATGTGTCAAGGATCGTACGCGTCCGTCCTGACACTCTCTCTTCAATCATGGGGCTCGCAGGCCCTTTTTACCTTAGTCTGACGCGCTAATTGCGTCACCTGGGAAAAGTTAGCAAAAAACCTATCGCCACTCTGGATTGGTTCCTCGAGTGGTAGGGTTAGTATAGCATACGTATAGAGAGCGTTGTTAGTGGTTGAGGGTCAGTCAGGTGGTATACTTGGGTTGTCCCTTCAATTTGATACATGAACATTGTTACATGAAGACCCCTGAGGATTGGCTAATGTTAATGGCGTCAGTGATAAGAGCCCCATGTTCTGATTGGTCCACTCGCGAGCCCCCCAGTCTGGGACCATCACTGTTCCCAGT
Organism: Ambystoma mexicanum; assembly: GCF_040938575.1. Taxonomy (NCBI): domain Eukaryota; kingdom Metazoa; phylum Chordata; class Amphibia; order Caudata; family Ambystomatidae; genus Ambystoma; species Ambystoma mexicanum. Next base: position 432,016,766 of record NC_090939.1, on the reverse strand, counting down.
TCGCGGTGCACCTGTCATTTGCAACAATGTATCACTATGGGTATGTGCAGACAATGTGAGGATTTATTCATAGGCTGGAAGGCAGACTACTCCCACCACCGCAGATGTCCATTGAGTCGCTTAATTGTATCTGCCTGTGTCTTGAAACGTGGGATCCAGGTGCCTCCCTCCTCCTGGGCCTGGCACCCTGTCAGGTTCGGCTTGGTCACGTGAGGGGAGACCGTGGTTGAGGCAGAATTCTGCACATTTAATATTGCATTTTCCACTGTGTGCCTGGCTTAATTTGCAGGTGTGACCTTGGCGTCGGCTTGCGGCATGCGAGTTTGCAACGTTGTGCCCTTGACTGTCTGCTCTCGCCGGGCTCATTCTGCAGGGTCAGCAACTGTACTCTTGCTCGTTCAATGTTCATGGAAGCTCTTGCTTGCGGCCTACTTGGGCCTGGTGCATAGGTGGAGACATTTGATGCACAGCGCTTTAGGTTATGGTATCATATTGCTTTGTCCTCAGTATCATGTCTTCGTTATATTTTTCATTGCAATGCATGGGTTTAGGAGAAGCGTGAGCAAGCATTTTAGATGAGTTCATTGTGCGTCTTGCGTTTCTGCATTTTGAAAAACCTATGTGAAAAATAATAAAGATGCGCGTCAGTGGGTGTGTCCGTCACCTACGTCATAGCACTGAATATGTTCTTCGTGTGGATTGGTGTGGGAGTGTCCAGTGTGCATGTTTGCATGGGTGTGCTGACCGTTGGCTAGGTCGTCATGGCATCTCTAACGATGTGTTCATTTACTGTTGAATGGTTCAGTCGAGTTCATCCATGCCGCAGGTGTCGGCATGGGCAGGGCAGGCTGGTGGGCAGGCTGGTGGGCACATCCGTATGTTCCTGTACCAGGGTATCTGGTCATCTGGTAGATGGGCAAACTCCTCTCGTGGCGGGTGTCTGGGCCGCGATCCTCTAGGCCAGGGGTGTGAGGGGATTGGTGGGAGCCTTTTGTTCCATTCTCCCACTTCATTTCTGTAATCTGGCCGCAGGTGATTTTGGTGGGTGTAGTTGGATTGACAGGTGTAATGCCCATTTACAGTTAAGCATTTGGACAGTTGGATTGGCAATATTCTCTGTGTGAGGAGAGGGGAAGACAGTGAGGAATAGTGAAGGGGAGGTGCTTTGTAAGGGGTGGCCCTAGTAAGCACCTGTTGAGTAAGGAGGATATGCTTAAGGAGTTAGTAGGGCTGAATGTCTTTTGAAATGCATGTATGCATGTTTCCGTTTTTACTGTCTGATTTTCTGCAAGTCATTTTTGGGGTGTTTGTGCATGTTGTGCTTATTGATATCAGGGTGTGCATCCCCCACACCAAAGTCATAATTTTGCCGCCATGTAAATTCCCCACCAGAGTTTAACAATGAGGAGAGAGCAATGGCTCTGAAAGGTTCCATGTACCCATGTGGACACTGGTACAGGGATTCACTAGATGTTTTGTTGTATGAATATGGCTTCACCCCCACTGTGGGGGCAGTCATGGCCTGTAACTGCTCACCAGCCCAAGCCCAGGTACGTGAGGGCTGCAACAAGGGCTGTGGGCTGTTAAAGGCCATGTCGTGGTTGAAAGTCATTTGCACCCTTGAGTTTATTCGGGGTGCAATCTTTATATTTTATTTTCTCTCAGGTGATTGGCGTCCCTTACGTAGCTAATCGCCCGATGGGGGAAACAAAACATACTCAGCACTTTTGGGAAAAGGTACTATACCTTTTCCATGTCTATGGCAGTAGTCGGGAGACAGGAGGCATGCTGGGACCATAGCAGAAAGCTCTGGTTGAGCAGGTTAGAGGGGAGGGAGGTAGAGAGTGGGGAAGAGGTAAGGATTTTTTGATGGGGGATGCAGGGTGGGGAGGAAACAGGGAGGGGCTCCCTGTAGCCACCCCACATACAAAAAAAAAAGAAATGGTGCTATCCGGGGAAGGACCTCAGGTGGCTGGAAGCAGAGGGTGGAGACTTTGTATTTTCAGTGCTGTTTCAGCCACCTGATTGGCTACGCACCATCCCCTGGGTGCGAATGACCCAGATTCTGGGAATGCCATGTCAAGCTTTTTCTCAATCATGTGTCCTATAGGCACGTGTGGCAATTGGAGGTGTTTTTAAGAACTTGCTCCGATGTTGTGTCCAAGTCTAGTTTGCAACACTTTGCATGACAAGGCTGAGCGTCTATCATTTAGTGCAGTAATGTGACCATCCGTGCATTTTCCTGGTGCCTGCCTCAAGGCCTGTGAATATATCCTGGCTGGGTGGGATTGATTTACCTTCAGCCATACCATAATTAATGATGGAGCATTGTGACATATTGACGTGGGTCAATGTATGCAGTTCGACCGTCTATTTCTCAGGTTATCTCTGCTAACCAGAGCCAGGCGCATTAATGATCAAAACATTCTGGGTGTTGTTAAAAAAGGCAGTTGGCCTGATTACACGCTTGTATGTTTGCAAGAACAGACAGTACAGCATGGATCGAATGTGCGGGTACGGCACAATAAATAATCAAGACACTCTGTCGTCTCACTATTCTCTGGCAGGTGGCGGCACAATGATGATACCAATGTAAGGTGTATGTGAAGTCTGCACCTTATGCACCTTAATGAGGTTATGCACATTATTCGGCTGGCTGTTCTGCCCTAAAGATCTCTTGTACTTTGTGGTCTTCTTTTTTTATTGCACATACCAGTGCCACGTGTGGGTCCTCAAAGGCGTAATATAAGCAACTTGAGACTTGTGCCCATTGTTCAACCCCCGCTACATGATAAGAACTAGATAGTCCTATATGTCGCTACCAATTGTACGGTAGTGTGTGTTCTGCAGCTCGGAATATCATTGAAACAAATGCAAAGATATATAACTAGTGTGAGGATTTCAGAATAGGAAGAGATCCCATAGGTTGTAAGCTGTATATAGTGCACTTTTACATAGGGTGGCTTCCATCAGCCTGTGAGGTATTGCAATACATAGCAAGTCTATTACATAGCATTAGCTAATAGTGATGCTTGGGGTGTCCGCTGACCATAGGGGGGCGGCTATCTGCACTCCCCTAAGATGTCATAACTGCTTGTGAATGCCTTGGAACAGAGAGTTGGAAAGGACGAATAGTTGCATGTGTTTTCTGTTTTCAGGGTCAGTGCCCATTATTCTTGGTCATGGTGCTCTGTGGCAGGAGAGCGTGGGCGGGGTGGGTGCCACTCAACTGGGAAGGGAGTAATCTTCCTTAACCAGAGAATTAAATAGTGTTGGACGACAGCACACCAAGACTGAGAGTGACCCCTCCCACTCCTTCTGCCACAGTCACGTTCAATCAACATCCCAGTGGAGAGGAAGACGCATTGGGCCGGATTCACAGAGTTTTCTTTTTTTATTATTATTTACGACAAAATATGTATATGTAAGTAAGCGCAGCTCAGGGGTGTTAGGGCCCGCCGCATATCATTGCTGAAAAAAGTACAGGGAGTAGAGTTCTGCATGGGTGCCTCACGAATACAATGTTACTCGAAAATAATGTACTGCACTACTTGTCATGTTACTCTGTGCCCTCAAAGGTAGCTTGGGAAGTGTTGGTCTGTCACATCTGCTCGTCAACAAAAGACGTTTGAGCGGCTAGCTGGCAAACTGAATGGGTTCGCTGCTTTGTAATGCGTGTGAGTCGTTTAATGTGGGCCCCAGGAGTAATACAATTCCTGCTGCAATACATACATGTAACTGCCTGCCACAGCTCATAACTCAGCTGGCAGCTCAGCCGATCGTGATTCCAGAGATGGCGAAATCAGTACATTTGATTTTTAGTAATTGTGAAGTGTGCAATTTAAGGGATCATGCAAACATCAACTGTCTAAACTTAAACCAACAAAGACATTAAAAATGTAAGACACAATGGATTTTAGAGTGTTTACAACAATAATAGCTTTTGTGTAATAAACTTTGTCGTTCGCATCAGTATGCAATGGATGCATGTATTTCTCATATGGTCTACTCCCTTCCAAATGGCTAAACAAGTCTCCCAATGTGTTGCTTTGCTTTGACCCCCGTTTAATAAGGTCTTCAACGCACGCCGAGAACCTGGACACAGAGCAACTCACATTAATAAAGAGGGACACAATCTGGTGTTTGTTGAAAGATTTGGCAAGTTATACTTGTGGAAATAGTAATGTATGCATGACCAGAGATATCTCTCTCTCTCTCTCTCTCTCTCTCTCTGTCTCTCTCTCTCTCTCTCTCTCTCTCTCTCACACACACACACACACACACACACACGCGCGTGCACGTATGCACACATACTCTCTCTCTCTCTCTCTCTCTCTTTCTCTCCATCCCTCTCCCTCTCTCTCTCTGCTGTGGCTATAGTTGTTTCATGGTAGATAACATGAATACATATAATGTGGGTGATGTTAACAGCTGTTGTTTAAGTTCCCTAAGACATTACATATTGTTGTGCCTGTTCAGCCAAATCCTTTTTTTATTTAAATGAGGTACTTCCTGTATAAACAATTACAAATTAAAATACCCAGAACATTTCGGTGAATGATGCACACAGAAACAGACTTTAAATAGTTAATAGCTTTGGTAGGGATGGTTTGTCAGACAGTCAAAATAAGAGCTTCAAGTTAAAAATAAATCCTCCTTATATTTGAAGTACTATTGATGACACCAGGCTTAAAAGCTCCAGCATGTAGTAATCCTCCTTTCTACCTGCAGGGCAACTGTACACTCTTCCCAAGTAAGAGTGGCGTGTGTGCAGAGAACACAGATGTTATTAGTATTCCTATAGCCATCCCATGCCATTGAACTGCACTAATTCAATAACAGAGCATTGATCATAGCGAATTTCCCGTCACGGGGAACGTTGAACTTTAATTTAGCGGGGCTCACCGGTAGCATGCCAGAAGCAATGCCAGAACATGCCAGAAGCAATATGAAGGACACAAACAATAATGTTCACAGATACAAATGGGTTTAATTGATCTTTTCGATGCAAGCAGTTACGTGGAATTTTCATACCAATGGCACAGAATGTTCAAACAACACTGACATTTATTTCTGCGGCACAGCAACACGCAAGTCAAAAGAAGACAAAACCAGAAAAATGTGTATGATTGGATAGATAAAACCAACATGACTGGCATATTAAAATAACAAAAGCATTTGCAGTACACTAATGTTCTATCGAGCACGCATTCACGGGATAAACACACAACTTTCATGGATATAACTTTTTCAACAAAATTTGCTCTACAAGGGCAGAGGCGGTGGGAGCAAAAGAGAGAGGGGGTAGAACGAAAGACATAGACAGCGATAGAAAGACAACGAGCCTGATTTACAAAACGTTTTGAAGTAGGGTTTTCACCATTGAAAAGAGCATCTATAAATCAGCCCTCAGATATTCTAAACATATCTTTAAAATAGAGGTGCATAAGGAACTGTATTGCATGAATAATCTTAGTACCAGAATCTATATTAAAATACATTGATTGTACCCTGGGGTCTTAGTACGCTACCAACAAAGGAAAAACTGAATTCTGATTCAGAAATATTTAATTGAATTAATTTAATTTCAATAATGCTTTATTGGCATGACTCGTGGGAATACATATATTGTAAACGCATGCAAATTAACTATCCTATGACACAATTAATTATAATTCAGATGGTGAGTTTGCAATGAGTTTGGAGACTTCTGGATATCCTGCTGCTTTTTCTTCTGTGTCTGGGACATCACATATTAGGATTTTGATTTTTGCACATCTTTGTGCTGTGTGAAGAGTTTTATCTTGTTGGTGGTTCTTCGTAGAATCGTTGTCTTATCTTCTCATATTTAGGACAGTGTTAGAGCAAGAGGACCTCATTTTGGCCAGGCCAAGGCCACATCATTGGAAGTTGTATTTGGACATTACTAGCCCATGCTTCAGGTTCTTGCACTATAAAAAGATGGTTGGATGGGGTGTTTGTTGTGTTTAACATGATGTAACATTGATATTTTCTATGGCTTTGTCTAGGCTTTACAATGGTTGATTTATCTCTGTTTTTTTATGTAGGTGTAGATCTAGTTGGAATGTGTCTAGCTTACCTTTGTTCCACTGTGGGACCCTGGTCTCTGACAGTTCATAACATGCAGCTTATCCTGTGTCTGTGTCAGTTGAGGTTTGAGAACCTTGGCCAGGAAGGACTACTTTTTACTTCTATTTAAGTGCATGTTAAACTTTGCTGTTTGTTTCTCAACCTCTTTCAGTAATGGCTGATGCCATAGTTCTCTCCAGTTAACATTCATGAGAGGAGTCCTGTGGATCTAGATTACTTGTTTGCAGAGGGACACGTGCATGCCTCTATTTGGAAGGGTTACCCACGTGCTGTCAGTTTGTTTATTATGGGCTAATTGTAAACTCTAATAAATCTATTCAGAGTTGTGTTGGGAGGTTATGCCATAATGTTTGGATTGTATAGCAAAGATCATATCCGTGACTTTTTTTTCCCAGCTATTGCTGGCATTGCCACAGACCATTAATATTTTTCTAGACAGGTGCATTTGGATGTGTGTTCATTGGATTATGCAGTTAACTTAATCTGGTATTGGTTGGTTTGTGATGTGGGATTTTTCTGGATTATTATAACTTTGGTCTTGATTGTGTTTGTTCAGTCAGAATAACATCCATACATTCTAACTATGACCAGGCTTTGTTGCGGCATCTCTTCTGTCAGCAACTAAACATCTAGACCATCAGTGTACTGTACACAAATAATCTGTGTGTCAATAATCAATACAATGATCACATATCAATAGAAAATATAAAAGATCATCATCAAAGCCAAACTCACAAGCACATTTCTTGTTTCCAGCCAATCACTTAATGTGTGCTAAGTCATTGCACATCGTAGCATAGTATTTAAAGGAGAAAGGGTTACTTATACACAACATAGTAGACTTGTGTTTCAGATATAGATATCTGTGGTAAGTATTACATTAAATTGACCATGAGACAGATTATTGATCGTAAATGTGGATTCAAAACCCCACTTTCTTAGCAGTACAGTACCTCCAGTATACCAGCAAAACCTATCCTGAGCCAACAATGATACCATCTCTGTGATGAGGCCTAATTGAGATTTCAGAAAGCACCCTATAAACCTATGCTGGGCTAATTCCATTATACTGGAGCGCCTGCATAAAACTTGAAAGCATCACAGGGCGGCCCAACACTTTCCTAAAGAAAATATGTTGGAGAGCCTCTAGAGGGGAGCAGTTAAAATAGCCCTAGATCTCACTACCATTCAGGATTGTGGAACGCACTTTAGCATCCATCAATTGTAGACAAGTATCCAGTCTCATCACCTCATAGTTTATACTGAATCTTAACAATCCACAAAACCTTTAATTTTTTTTTTTTTTTTGCCAACCATCCTTATATGGGGCACTCAGCTATCAGTCTTAACAAATAATACACCTATATAAGTATATGAGCTAATCACTCCAAGGAGGGTTGCTGCCACCTTTCTTATCGTATCCTAACTTAAAAAACGTATAGAGCGCATGTACACCTGATCACACCTTGATGCTAATGCAGCAATACAGTAAGCCAAACAGTCCATTAAACTAAAGAGAGTCAAACCAAAAAGAAAGGTTTTCAACAAGCGACGAAAAGAAAGATGGTCAACAGTTGCCCTAAGATGAAATGTAAATGAATTCTAAAGCCTTGCTGTGGCGATGGAAAAAGCACTTTCACCCACACGACTGAGAAGTACATGTGGAATTTGAATGATGCAAGACTCCTGTAAACAGAGGAGGTGATTTGGGACGCATTGACAAAATTCGCACTAAAGGTACTCAGCCCTTTTGCACTTGAAGGCACGGTATGATATGATAGGTTATTTATAACATGCTTAATACCCAGAGGTTTCTAAGCACGGACCCGTGGATCGAACCTGTGTTGCTCCATGTCATTATGCTTTCAAGGATGAGCATATTGCCATCGAGCTATCCTCCCGAGACAGTGCACTATGCACATGGATTTAAATGGAACCCTTTGTGCAACTAGGAGCCAGTGCAGCTTCTGTAAAACAGGGGAGATGTGCATATGATAAGGGGTCTAAGTCACAAGTCCCCCCACAATGTTTTGTAACACTTGAAGGTGGCGCAATAAATAGAGTGACTGAGCCAAGTAAAGGGAGCTGCATACTGAGTACCAGAGCTGCAACCACTGACGCATGAAACTGTGGAGGTAACAAAAAAAAGTACCCTATAAAGGACCCTCAATTTATAATGTCCGGATTGGCATACAGATGCCACCTGAGCCTCAAGTGACAAAGATGATTACAACTTAACTCCTAGATCCTTCACCACAGACACTGGTGCTGGAAAAGAACCAAGAGATGAGGGCCAGAAAGAGGGAGTCCACAGAGAAGAAGCAAACGGGGGTGGGGGGCACCAGCAGGATCTCAGTCTTGTTCCCATTCAATTTTAGCCAATTGTCACTCATCCAATGACCCACACCCTCCAAGCAACTGCACAGCTGAGACGCTGGATTAGGCTGAGACAAGCCAAGCCACAAGATGATATGGGTATCATCAGCATAGGAGTAGCATCACATGTCGTGAGAGTGAACAAGCTCAACCAAAGGCTGGATGTACACATTGAACAAAGTAAGGGACAAGGGATAGACATACTGACAAAGAATGTAAACGGGGAAGAGAAAACAAGAGTGCATGATCAATCAGAAAAGCTAGAAACCGAGCCCACACCTATCCAATTATCCCTCGCCAGACGGGCAAGCAGGATGGAGCTGATGACAAGATCAAAAGCAGCTGATAGATCTAATAATATCAGTTCTCCCACTACACGCTGATCAGAAAGGCGCACAAGGTCATCCACAACATAAACCAGGACGCTCTCTCTGCCCAGGCCAGGGCAGAAAGTGGACTGAAATTGATCAAAGAAACTGGAAGATTCAATACACGAGCTAAGAAGAGGAGCAATTAGAGATTCAAATAACTTCATAAAGAAGATTAATATAAAAATTGGATGAAAATTAGCAGGAGAAGAAGGGTCGAGTGAGGGCTTTTACGAAGGAGATCACCAGTGCTGGTTTTAGAATGGATGAAATAAATCCTGATTGACAAGAATTGCTAATGGTCTGAGCCACCCATGAGTTGATGGTCGACATAATATCCTTACAGACAACTAATGGAATTGAATCCAGGGCAGAAGCAGATTTTAATTTAGAGGTGGCTAACACAATATCCTCAAGGGAATAATAAGGAAAGGAGGACCACAGACTAGCTGGGGCACACTTAGACAAAGCAGGCTCAAGTACACCTGTCTGTAAAGCTCAGGATGCAATCATGTCATGAATGGACACAATTTTGTCACATGAAAAGCTGGACAAGGAATTGCACAGGTCCTGAGAAGGAGTAACCCCTGTCTGTGCTGTAACGGGAGAGGATAAGAAGTGTATAAGCTCAAACTGTTCTCTAGACTGGTTAAGTACAGACTCCACTCTACTTGATCAGAATCTGATCTTCACAGCAACAATGACCCTATGAAATGTACCTTTGCCAAATACCACAAGACTGTGGTCACTAAAAAAAATTTTTTTGCATGAAGTAGGGTTTGCTGTACCATACTTGATGTCAAATCTATCAGCACAGTGTCATCAAACAACAACACACTAGATCTAGTGTCATGAAAAGAAAAGAGATGACACTAGCTAAGGAAATGTAAGGAATTAAGTCAGAAACAAAATAAATAATTAGATTGGATACGAACAATAGATCAGTGCAAGCAGTACATTACTATCAAGGAAACCCTATTTGAACACAAAAAACGTGTTGTCACCAAACAGTATCTGCTAAGATTTCCAGATTCCAGGTTTAGATAAACCTTTTTACGGTTCAGATTGAATTTGTGTAATACGAAACAAATTCAGGCACACGTTGGAAACTTATAAAAGAGCCAGCGAACTAATATCGATTCTGCTGCATTCAAGAATACAAAGAGAGCATGCAACTCAAGATTCTTAAAGATGTTAGTTATTCTGAACCATACAGAACATGTACTCACATAGTTCACTGTAATAGCTGGTAGTCATAAACCATGTATAGACATACATATTTAGCACACATTAGATACATATACCTAATTCCTAAACCATTATGTCATAAAACAATATTGCCCTCTTTACGAGTATTACAGTATTTACAGAGAACATTCTGTCAAACCTCAAATCTGCTATGACCACTTGTTTTGTCTGTAAATCCACCACATTTGGAGTGGTGAAATGGCAGTGTTATTCCACATTATAAACTTGCAAGGGAATTCTTTAGGGTTTTGAAGGCATTATCTCAACAGTCATTCCACTGTTGATCACTTCCCTATTTAATGCAAGTAATGTGGAAGACAAACCACCAGTCAAGAGGTGGAGATGTTACCTCCACAGCACCTTTATACTCGTAATATCACAGTGTAGTAAATGTGACAGTAAATCTGCCATTCCACACTGTTATACTTATAATGAAGGCCTGACTGTTTTTAAACAAAAATAAATGGTTAACTAGGGATATGGGATATGATACATGAAGGATACATGAAGCAGAAGAAGTAATACACATACAGAGTACAGTTTTATAGTGATGGTTTATGGGCATACAAGGATCGTTGGTGGAACAACTTTTGGATGATGTAATGTTCCTTGAAAGTAGACATGTTTGTAACAGTGAACCAAATAAGTGCAAAGAAGATCTATTCAAGTCAGACCATCCCAGAAGGAATTCAATTTTGAGATACACCAATATGAAAATCCTTGCTGTTGACCATCCTATATGACTGGAAACCAATGATGTCCATGGCACGGTCAAGGAAAAGGTAGTAGGAAAGACATTTTGTTTTGGGGGTGAGGGGAGACAGGTACTTATACAATTAAGTTACTGTGAATACTAGTAGAACACATTCTTTATCAATGAGATGGTCTTTTGGCAACAGAAGAAAATGGCGGAAAAAAAAGAACTGTTGAATGTATTTAATTTGTTTTTATAGCATGCTTAATACCGATGTTCGGTTTCTAATCGCGGAGCAGGGATTCAAACCTCTGTTACTCTGTGTGGTCTTGCTACCAAGACCAACATGTTGCCCCTGTGCTATCCCCTGTTCACTAGAGATGGACATTAGAGATGGAAAAGGGAAGACTTGATGATCCCACTAAACACCTTTATTTGTACTTATGAATAATGTCGGATGTGTTGAGGTATACACACAGAAGTAATGGCTGTGTTAATGGTTCTTTGACTGAATAAATCTGACAAGCATACAAAGAAAGTTTGTCACAAAGAGAAAGACAAGGTATTTGTTCTTATAGGACTACACCACAAAATCACATCTGTGCTGAGTGGAGATAATTGTGTATAGCCCTATAAAAGACACACAACCAACTGTTCATAGTTCTAAGCCAGAAATGGCAATATTTGCAAATGTGTATGTTGTATCCTGAATATATGCTCTGCATGTGTGTTAGGAGTGAATGATGTCACAAACAAGATGATGGATCGTGCCCTGTGCAAGTGAGAAGAGTGTGTGTTCCATGAGTGCTGTAGGAGTGTTTAAAGTGTTTTGGGAGCACAGAGTACAGCACCACTGCACCGGATCAATGTATAGCATGTTTTTTTTTTTTGAAGTGCGGCGCCACTGCATGGGTTTGGTGCATTGCTATGATGCAGTTGTTTCAAGCTATGTGTTGCCAGTGTAACATGGACATATAAGTAAGGGCAGGTTACTCAGTTAAAAACGATTTTTACATATAAAATGCAAATACACTTTTCACAGTTAAAAGCACACATCTGTACCTTCAAAATGCACACCATTTCCCACCTGAAATGCCTATGTTGCAAGAGACACATTTGGTAATTAACAAACTAATCTCACTAACAAGACTAATAATTATAACTCATTAATAAAAGAATGTGTCTTCACTGCAAAAAGAGGCAGACTCTGAAAATCAGTTTTAAACACACATTCAAGTTTTTTTTTTCTTTGCCTTCCTGTGCTCTGTCCACAGTAACTGTAGGAAGCAAAGACTTTGAATAAGCAGGAAATCAACTTGTTACAGTTGCAACTGTACAAGAAGAACCATTGTTAAAAGTAGGAGGATAGAACAGGGTTGATTCTGATTGGAGCACGTCACATCAAGCATCATGTTAGAGGCTGTGACTAGTGCTTTGCTGCAGAATCTGGGGGAAGAAAGGGAGAGACATCTTGACACAGCTCGAAGGACGGGGTTGACAGCTGGGGATGCCTGATTCCTAAAGCAGATTCAACTTGGTTGCAGAGACTGGCTTTTCCAGTCAACAAGTCCCAGTTCGAGTGACAGCAGATGCTTGTCCTTGCTGGGTGAACCCCTCCAGAAGGCGAACAGCCAAAGAAGTTACATGCTGAATAAGCCTGGTAATTATCTCTCTGAGGTGTGGGGGCTGAGTGTGTATGAGAATATTCAGTCAGTGTAGGAAAGGAGATTCCTGTGCTTTACTCACGTGTTTAATGTTGCAAATTGAGTTCTTGTCTCTGCCACTCTCTTTTCAGTGTATCACAGATAATGCTGTTACTTTGCTATTTCATTTATTTCTGTAAAGAGTGAGATCGTGTTTAAATGCAACTTTTATAATACACAAAAATATCTGAAAGCAGACGGGTGGTGTGTTTTAAATTTACCAATACAGTGCTGATGATGTGGGGAGATGTTTAGACAGTGCAATCGTCATTTTCAAGGTATCTAAACATAAGATTTGGCTGCAGCTGTGTGTACAATGTAATTCAGTATGAGCAATTATAACTAACTGTGTGTGTTGTAGTCTGCCGGAGGTCTATGAGTCGGCAGAAAGGGAGGCCCGGGACATAGTTCACTACCGTATATAAGATAGTGAAAAATACCACATTATAGCTCGCTGCCGTAGATAAGACAGAGAGAAATTGCCCATGGTGGCACACTAAAAATGAAAATGTGGTGTTCCTGAAAGGCAAGCCTGAGGTCTCTCTAGTGATTACACGAAAAATCTAAACAAAAATAAGGGGTTCTGGATATTTGGGCCACAAATAAAACAAAGGAATTATGCTCACCAAAATACCACCAATCACGCATACCAACCACGCATGTCTGTGTGCTGAAATAATGCATGTCCACTGTATTATTGTTGTACATGGCCCAATCTGAATACAAGGAGTGATTGTTGCTAAATTATTTTTCGGCGGTAAGAAAATACTGTCAGGCCCCAAATCTCCACAAAAATCCCCAACAGTGCCAGTCCTGAGAGCCTGAATGAATGGATGTCCTGTAGGTGCTACTGCTAAAATAACCCGATCTTGTAAATAGGAGCTGACCTATTTGTAATATAAGATGTCTGGAATAAAAATGTATGTGAACTCTACCCCAACTGACTCCAGCCTCCACTGTGCAGCGTGCAGCCCTCACTATATTACTATGGACATGTGCAACCCAGAGACAATGAAAACATGAAAATAATATATCAATGAAGGGGACAGGGAAGATTAGGAATTGAATGGTTGGCACCGGGGGAGTTTTCTTTGTAGAAAAATCATATTTTTATTTTGTTTGCTGTCTCATCATGATGTCACCCCAGCACCCCCAAGCCTAATGTTAATTAGTTTCTTTTAAATCTTAGCAGACTTTGGTTAGGGAACCCCTCAGCCCTGATTGGCATCAGGCATTGCTGCATACTATAGTATGGTCTGTGCGTGTGCACCCATATCGCTGTGCAAGGTTACCAGACTTGAGACAGTGGATCACTCTGTTCTGAACCAGCCCTGACCATGGAAAATGTCATTAGCACCAGAATAACATCAGGCAATGGGGACCCTATGCCCCTTGCCTTAGAAGGACTTGACCGGAAGTATGTGAGTACACCATTTTAACCTGCAAGAACTCCACCTATTAGTGGACATAAACATAAAGGGAGGACGTATTCCCCAGGACAATGAAAACTTTTTTCGAGTGAGGGGAGGGAATAATATGCCAGAAGGCTCACTTTGTGTTTTTTGAAAGTGTGGAGGTAATCATCTCAAATTGAATGAAAGGAGCAGGTTGTGAGGGCACGGTGGGTTGGTTAGTTGGGAATGAGTTAGTGTTAGGATGCTGTCGGTTTTTCCTGCAAATGTGAATGAACCGTTTAACTAATAACATCCAGAAATTCAGACAATTATTTTTGACATTCACAGATTGGAGCTGCGCATCGGACCTGTCACACAACGTGGTATGGCACTGGACTGGTGGGCTTCTCCACTTGAAAACCCCACGTGCACACCAAGAAAAGGTAGGAGTCCTTATTAAAAATTCCAGGGGGTTTTTCAGGAGGAGTATGTAGAGGAATATGTACATGGCAGTTCATGCAAAATCACCCAGGGAAGATGATGTTTCTCACTAATAAAGATTTGGAAAAAGGGAGACTTATTAAGGGGTTGTCTGAATATGGGTTGGACATTTTGGGGTTGGGTACATTATTTCAATTACTGCTTTTGCCTGTTGTATTGCAGTGGTCTTGGATTTTGTCTATTTCTTCTACCCTGAAACGGATTTGAAAACATACTCAGAATGGTAATTTAGTTAGGCTGGTCTGGTAACAAAATCCTGAAGTTTTAAGATAAATGCATCTGAATTTTGATCTGAATGCATTCGGATCCTGGAAGGAGTAGGCGTCCATTGTAGGCCTCTCTGTTGTCTGTACTTCAATGTTCAGATAGGAAACATAAAATGGGATTTAATAACAATTGATCTGGTGGGGTATTAACAACCATTTAAAAATGCAGACACAGTGCTTCATAGATTTTTCAGGACTGCTGCATGGATTTCCACTCCACTCAAAGGATGCCAAAGTCACAGATGGAACAATACAGGAGTGAGGGAGCACAGATAATACAATTAGACAAGTGAAAGCCCCTCCAAAGGGCTCCCCAGCTAGATCTTAGGTTTACTAACTTTAACAGTACTGCTTGTAACCTCTTTTTCTCGTTTTGGCATTTTTTGACCTGACTTAACAAACCAACTCAGTTCCCCATAGAAGGAACATATCATTTGGACAAGTTGGAAGAGCTCAGACGAGCTTTAGAAGGCAAAAGGTGTAATACTGTGTTTTGGTTAGAAGAAGCAACTTCGAGGTGCAATGATTGCAAGTTTAGAGGACTTAGAGAGGTTAACAACAGGTTTCAGGGGCAGCGT
Organism: Ambystoma mexicanum; assembly: GCF_040938575.1. NCBI lineage: Eukaryota > Metazoa > Chordata > Amphibia > Caudata > Ambystomatidae > Ambystoma > Ambystoma mexicanum. The sequence continues at coordinate 432,001,527 of NC_090939.1, read as the reverse complement.
AACAAGTACACCTGTACCCCCAGGTTGTGGAGGGAAACACAGACACATAACAGGATGATCAGGGTAGTGAGACTGCCAAAGACATCGTAGAATTTACAACCAGTGTGTGCGCTGCAGCAAGGGTAGCCGCCAGAGACAAGCGGTCAGGGGGCACAGGCCCCAAGAGCCAGTCCAGCCTCCTGTGGAAAAACTACTCTAGCATGCTGAACGGGCTGAACCAGTGCTGCCTGCATCAAGTAACCTGTGCACCAAAGGGGGTTCCTTATTTCTTGATACAGCTCCCACTTACACACTGTCTATGATCAGGGTAGGCATGGTGTACAGGAGAGACTCCCAGTTCCTATAAGCAGCCCTTAAATAAATGCTTGCACCGAATGAGGAGAAGAGGCAGCAACAACACAAATACGTTCCCCTCTTTGTTAAATGGGAACCAGGTGACTTGCAAAGCCTGGTGAAGGAATTCCCAAATATCATAGAGGAGCTGTAGCACTTCATAGAGGAGCTGTTTATGGTCATTCAGTGTTACAACCCCACTTGTCCAGACATAAATCAGCTCATGAGGGTGGCAATGCCACCTGAAGTGAGATAGTTACTTGCTCATTGCACTACTTGGCTAGACCAACAAACGGGAATTGTAAATCCTGTAGTCCATGCAAGTGAGAGAGTAACAATTTTCATACCTGAGATTTGCCCTCGAAAGACCAATTGGGCCAAGATAGGTATTTGAAAACACAATAAGGGTGGATCACCTGCAGATACTAATACTGACTACAAGAATTATTCACCCAACATTCAGCTATTACTAAGCCAGACAAGACTGCAAAGGAGGCTATAGCAAACTCCTTTGTAGCTGGACCTCTGGCACACTTAATGAATATGTGCCTCGTATGGCAGACTAAGCCCCTAGCAAAGATAGTTGCAGAGAGGATCACTGCGTAACATATTAAAAGCAAAAGAAAGAGACATTGGAGGATAAATTAATGACTCTCTAGATGCTTAACCTACAGGGACAGGTGCAGTGACGGACACAGAATGCAAGAAAATAGGAACGGTATTGTCCTTGGCATGCACATGGATATAATTCAGTATGTACCCTCCTCCATGATATTGCCTGACAGCACCACACAAGGATAATTTGAAATGTCTGCATTCTTTCCTCACACCCTCCTGCAGGCGACTGCCAGGCAGAACCACTATGTATCATTTCAAAGTCGTGCATATATTTTGCAGACACCCTTTTTCAGGCCACCACCTTGGATGACCCCATTTAGGACAATGTCAAAGTGTAGCATACACTTTTTAGACACAATTTCAATGTAGTGGATGACATATTTTAAAAAGACATCTTCCTGCAGGCTAACACCATTCTAAACCACATTTATGTTAATTCCCAGGTGATGTGAAAAACCTCATCCATGGCTATGCCAGAAAGACCACTACGGAGACATTCCAAGTGGTGCACATTTAATTTTTCCATTCACTTACTGTGTCACTGCCATCAAACATCTACACACTCCCGAGCATTGACTAAGGGAGGGACCGGGGTCACAATCTGCTTAGTCATATCTTAATGTTTGATATATCACCCTCATGTCTTGGCTCATTACATATTGTAAGGATGCAGAAGTAAGGTTCTGACACAAGAGTAGCATGTTTATGGATTAAAACCTTTATTAAATAATGAAAGGTTTGAAAAATGCCTCTCTACCCCTAAAACTTAGAGGGGCATCCACACCTCAAATAAAACTAGTGACATTTTCAGGAAGTCTGTAAACAAATGAGTCTGTCACTGTTGTGTCCAGAAACCTACTTCTGTGCCTTAAACTAATAATCTAAAATAACTCTGCAATGATAATCTCCTTTAAAGTAACACGTGTTCTTTGTGCTTTCACTCAACAGAAAAGTTGCCAGTCCCTTGGGTAATATAAAGTGATGACATACTCAAAGATTCCAAGGCTAGGGTTGTGCTCCTTTCCCCTAGTGTTCTTCTCAGTTTCCCTCCTTTTGGGACATTGAGCCCCTTTATCATTTTAGGCAAGAATCAGTGGACAATCCACAAGGATATACTCTTCAGCTTCATGATCCTTTGTCTTGCCAAATTGATAAAGTTTATTTAAGAATGTAAGATTCCATTTTGCCAATTCCAGGGTCCTTGACCCTTTCAATCTCTCACATGGGTGTGATTCCCAGACTTGAAATATAGAACAGTTCACTCTCCTGCCAAACATATGACTACTCTGTTTTACTTATTTTTGTGGTTTCATTGGTATGTGGTTCACTTTCCTGCCAAACAACTGATTCGGTTATCTTGGTTGCTCCCTGTTTTTATATGGGTGTGGGTCAAAGATCCAAAGTTGGTTATCATATCTGTTCGGTTCACTCACCTACCAAACATATGATTCTCTTCTCTTAGGGTTTCTGAGGGTCCACAACCCTTTTATACTTTCATCTCCTTGTGAGGGCGGGTCCCAGACTTACAATGTCCCTTCAGGGTCCCAGTCCCTCTTTCTTCAATGTGGAAATTCATTCTCTAGCTCCCCCAGATGTCCAATGCCTCCTGAAAACATGTGTACCTTTTTCCTTTCTCTTGATAGGTGCCAGCCTCTGTGTTGTTCTTTCAGGCTCCGGAAGCTCCCTAGTGAATGATGGGGTCTGGAGTGGTTCAGCGGGCATCTCTATCTGCCAGGTTGGATGTCATGCCTTGCAAGGAGTTCACCGGAGCCTGTGGTGCCCTCAGGTACGTATCAGCAGCAACACGAATGGTCCCTCCAGCTTGGACCACATTTGTGTTCTCCGTCTGATCACAGCTTCTTCCCCTCTGGCTTCTCTCTGCCTGCCCGGTAAAGGACGATCGTTCACCTTAGTCCCTTGCACACTGATGGTGCTCGAGGGTCCCCCCCCATTTGGGAGGCAGACTGCTCTTGTTGGTTCCTCCAGCATAGGTTCTTCTTTGTATCAGTCCTTGTTAATGAGGATTTATCTAGGTAGTTCCTGTTCTTCCTTGACCCAGTACTTTTAAAGGGGACTGGTGCAGAAATGAAGTGACCAAGGGATGGGATGGTGTGTATTATTAGGGGTCTTAGTCAGGATTAACCTACTGGATTAGTTGACCTCACAACAAAAACATTAGCACTAACCCAGAATGGGGAAGGAGAGTTTGGATTGGGGAAGGAGGGAGGGTCTAATAAAGTGGAGGAATACCATGTTCTCTGGCAATTGTCTTCCCTAATCTCATAAGGGTTTCCACCTACCATGTGATCCTCCCCTGATGCACCACCCCCAGGAGCACTATAGTACTGTGGACGCACCGCCCTGGCCACATGGGTAGGTATCACGGTAGGGGAGAATGGATGATATCCACAGATTTGTCACAATGTGTAGAACCACACAAATGCACCACATACCAATGATCTATGCTACCTTTAAGGGCGGAGAAGCTCATTGCTCTGCCACCCTTTGAGGAAGATATGCTGTTGTGCCTACTGTCACATTAAGTGTACAATTTACTCCCCCCCCTTACCCATGAACGGACAGATTGTGTGAAATATCCATTTATTGGAATACACATGTAGCATTTGTATTTACTTATTTGGGTTTACATCTTCTCCTTACACAAGCATGTCTTATCTTGTGTAAAGGAGTGAGATATGTGAGAACCTGAATGAATGCATTGCTTGAGCTACAGGATGGAACAATTTCACGATGAGATGATGTCTGGAACATTGGGCATGTCAGAGATAGAAGTGTTCCACGACTGTCAATTTGTCCTGAGAGCCCGAGTGAATGGGTGTCCGCTGTGACGCTTAGACGATGTTCTGCAGGAATGGACAGGGTCCGATCTCCCTCATGATGACTGTGTAGTGAAGACCATAGTTATTGTACACACCTCTGCAGGAGCAAACAGGTCTGCTGTTCTGTCTTGCACTCCTGCCCTTGCCTCCAAGAGATAGGATTGTGGTGCTGGAGCTATGATGGTATGACAAGATGTCTGCAACTTCTGCTGCTTCAGTGCTTCCTACTGACAGCTTCTATGTGGCCCACAGAGGGAGCTAATGAGGTTTTGAGTCATAAGAATATTTGTGCTTCCGAACTACACTCATTTTTGACTGAACAAAGTTCAAACAGCAGGCTTACCAATAGGAGCTCTCTGTGATGAAATATTAGCAAGTTTGTCGAATGACAATGGCTGTTTTCCAGTATCTGCAAAAGACAGGATTCATGAAACAATTGTTGATGACTTTTTTGCCAAGAAATGTTCAGCATGACTTGACTGTCTTATTGGTTGCAATCTTATCTCTTAGTGACTTTAAAATGTATTTTTCTATTTAAGGTGAATCGCTGAAGATTTGATGCTCAGACTTCTCCAAGGGTGTATGCAGGTAAGTGGTTTTCAAGGTAATGTCTTTATGCAATTCACTTAATACCCTGAAGCAAAATATGAGTCAGTGTGCACCACTTCACTGGAAGTTTCTTTCTAGAGCATGCATGGCAAGGTTCAAGCCCGTTAACTTTACAAGGCTTAGTTTCTGCAATCAGAGCAGCAGCGATGCTGCCATGCACTTTGCAGCCCGTTAACTTCACGGTTCATGTATGCGGCAACGGAGCATAAACAACCGTTTCAAGAGAGCGGAGTTGCGTGCGGAGAGATTAATGGCAGTGAACACTTTACTTAAGCATCTCAGATGTTGCCTTAATCTTCTCAACTTAGGTTCCTTACTTTAGATAGGTGCTCTTCTTCAAAAATACGAGCACGCTGCGAAATGCATCCAGACGTGATGCTTACTCTAGTGACCTTATGGTCTTTATACTTGTATTTCCTCCTTTGCCTTAACATTCATGAATAGAACAGGTGTTTAAACATGAGTACTCTAAAGTTCTGAATTCATTAAACGTCTAGACAAGTTTCCCTGAACTTGCAACTAATGCTAAGCACAGATGCCTAACAGGGTGGGGTTTATATAGTCTAGGTTTATGCAACAGTACACTTCTCCGGAGTGCTTTACTTTGGAGGACCAAACAGTAGCCATCTTGGTGGTTTCTATTGTGAATAAACAGGCAGCCATTTTGCAATGATGTTGGAGCACTAGCTTTTCCCATTTTGCCAGTATTTTGGTTGCTAACTCACTGCCAGAAGTGTCAAATATAGCCCTTAATAACGTATTCCTGACATACGGTGGGTGTTCCTGGTCATATACGCTAATATTCATAATGCACCTACATCTTCAAGTAAACAAAAAAAAAATAGAGGTCTCTACTGAAACTGATTCAAGCTTCTTTGTGTGCAACCTTCATTAGATTACCACAGTTTCCGATATGAAATCATCAACAGACAGCTTTACTGAAATGTTGTTCTTTGAAGTTGCACCATAAATTGTGCCTGAATTCTGCCTCCCAAGGAAAGCTTCCTCAATATTCATGAGGGATCCATCAATTTCGGAGCAACACTTCTTCACCCTGATTCGTTAGTATCCTGCCCCCACCACCAACCCGATCATGAGCGTGTGGGATCATCAAGTGATGTTTCCCTAAACCTTTCTACATCTGCAATGAAAATACTGAGGAACCCAGGCACCTAAGAAGATGTCTCATCTGTTGGGACATGACCTTTTTGGCATTTGATATGGAAACTCTTGAATCCTCACTAAGTCAGTGTGGTTGCAGTACATGCAACAAACATTGTAATGATCATGCACTTCTACTAATAGAGAGAAATGCAATAAGGCTGACATGTAATTCTTAGGAAATGGCTGTAAAAGGAAGAGGAATACCTAATATTAAATGTGCATTCAAGAACTTTAGCTAATTTAGTAGGTTCTGAAATAAAATTCACATTCCCTGTGGTTGATTTGTAAAAAAACGTGCTTAACATGTAAACTTCCTTACTAGCCAATCCCAAAGAAATCATGTGATGTATTGATTGATGAGGCATCAATCTGGGATTGCCCCACTGTAGAAATATAATCTTCAGATGGCTTATGCTTGTTTTGTTCTCTATTGATATTGTCTTAAAATAACAACATGCCATTCTAAAGTCCCTTCAGAACACATCGACGAGTACACATGATCAATAGGTCAAGACCAGGTTTTCCCAGATCTGTTTATAAAGGTGTTCAAAAGAAGAATTGCACTACGTTATGCAGGTATCGTGTCTGAAATCAGTAATGATCTCATCATGCTGACATGTGCACTATCTCTTATAATTATGTGATATCTCAGTAGGCACCCAACTGCATTCATGAAAGGTCACAACAAATATTACACAATGTATTACATAATCTGTGCCTAATATACCCTTGTATCATATGCTTTTTCTACACATGTACTATAGAGCCTAAAAATAAAGGCACAGCTACAATTTGGAAAAAGAAATACCCAGGTACGAAGCACACTATCACCCAAATAGCTCTTGATTTTGCTACGCAGCATCATATACCATTGCTCCGGTCTCACACTGCTATTTGAATGATTAAATAACACTTGCCACAGCGTTATCCTCAAAAAGCATACTACCACCACACACATGGCACCTGCCTGCAGACTATTGCTGGAAGTACCGGGCAACCCATAGACTTGCTCTTCCTTTGTAAATAGTTTACACTTTGTAGAGATAATGGGGCTGATTCATGGAATTATGTGCACTGAAAAACAGGGATTTGTGTGCCATTCTGCCCGCAAATCCCTGTTTCACAAATGGGGATTTGCGAGCAGAATGGCGCACAGAGCACGTTTTTCGGCGCACATTATTCCATGAATCAGCCCCAATATGTGCTGCGTTTCATATTACAGTCTACCAGAACCCCATGTAGTTGCCGCACTGCCCTACTTCAAGTTCATTGAGTGCCATGAGACCAACGCCTATGACGGTTTAACACTTTACAAATATCAAGCAGCATACAATATCACAAGCGATTGTAAGGACACAACTGGTCAAAGCTTCCTGGTTTCTGTCTTCTTTTACCTCAATCCCTCTCAATCATGCCCTGCCTTCCAAATGTCTCCATTGGTTTTATTTCTTTTCTAAGCAAGCTACCCTGAGTCCTCTGTGGCATGATAATGTTTTCACGTCAATTGCAGGTTTTCTGATTGTGCACATTTAGGATGCACCCTGCTGCCTCCTTTTCACAAATCTGTTTCTTAGGAAGAGACATTGCGTTTCATTGAGATGTTTTGCAAAGGATCCCGGAAGGAGATTACAAACGACCCAGCTTTTAGAGTGTCACTGGAAACCAAAATATGTAGCGAACACAGTGGCGTAACACAAAATGTGGGGGCCCCCCGGCGAGCCATGCTGAGGGCCCTCCCAACTCGGCAACAAATCACGGGTCGTGCTACACTCTGTACCGGCCTAGATTATCACGCTTGCACAATACTCATGAACGTGCTGCTGAAGTGGTATGCCGCACACTGTACTAACAGAAAGATATAAATATGTGTTTTAATGCAGCTAAAAAGCCAGAGTGTTTGCTATTTTTTTGTAGGGTAACATCAATCCAATACATGCAAGTCACCAACAGTGCACATGAACATTGATGCTTTGCTATTAAAAATGCCATGCCACATTGAAAACATGTCCCACTGGCTGCACAATGTAGACCAGTGTAGACACATAATAACATTACAGTAAAGCATGCCAAGCCACATTTAGACATACCTAGACCGGTTGCCTAAAAAAGCCAGTCGAAGCAATAACACTCATCAAGAAGAGAGCACACATTGAAGCCTGGGTCACTGCGGCCTCTAACAACATGGCCAAACTCTTTAAAATCTGCACAGAACTGGTCAATCCAGTTGCGATCTCCACCTCTCCTGTTCCCTCCCAGGCCCTCTGTATGGCTCTGGCCTCTCACTTCTCTGCTAAAGCTCAGGACATCCTGTCCACTGTCTCCTTTTCCTCTCCCTCTCTCGGCCCCCCCTTTGGCCATCTCTATCTCTCCTCCTCCTTTCTCCTCTTTCACTCTGACAACACCTGACAAGGGGCCTCATTACAACCCGGGTGGTAAGGGATTACCGGTACCAGTAAGGGCACCGGTACCGGTAATCCCTAACCGCCCTATTACGAGTTCCCTTTGCGGGTCCTCCCTTAACGCCTGGTTTCACCAGGCATTACAGACGGGTCCCGCATAGGGACTTTGGTTCTAATAACGGTACCGCAATTTGTGGTACCGTAATCAGCGCCTTCCCCATTCCCATTGAGCCCTATGGGGGCTCAAATGGGAATGGGGAAGGGCCCTGGTGAATGGGGAATTACCGCCCCTGCCAACCTTGGAATGGGGCGGTAATAGCTCCGTTCACCAGGGCGGAGTAGGTAAGGATTTGGAGGCAGCCATGGCGCTAATAGCGCCATGGTTACTTCCAAACTCCTAATGAGGCCCAAGGTTTCTAGACAAGTCCAATCCGTGAAAGTGTCGTCGAGACAGGTTCTACCCTGCTCCTCCAGAACCATCAAGGACCATATTGACACCCTCGCTGCAGCCTTGGCCGATTTCTGTAATCACCCTTTCACCACTGGAATGTTAATCCTCTACCCTTAAGCACTCCCTTGTGGACCCACTCCTCAAGAAGCCACCTGCCGATCCTACCTGTCTGGCAAACTATCGTCCAATCTCCATCAGCCTTTTCCTGGGCAAACTCTTGGAAAAAATCTGGCCATCTCCCAGCTTACTCTCCACATTGAAACTGTTGGTTGTCACCATGACCATCAGTCTGGCTTCAGAGCTGCCAGAGGCACGGAAACACCTCTCCTAAACACCCATGAATATCTGCTCTCCAACTGTCACGATGCCCGCTCCCGGGGAGCCGGCTCAGGCCCTGCGTCCCCGAAAGCGGACATCAAGTCCCCGGGGAAGGTCCCAGCAATCCCTTATAGGGGCCCTTTGGACAGCGTCCTGGCGCCTATGGCGCCAGGCTCATAGAAAACGTCAGTCATGGCGCCATAGGCGCCAGGCTCATTATGAAAGTGTTTGGGTGCACTTACCTGATGCAGACCATGCTGCAGAACCCCGGCCTCCTTGAGGCCTGAAAGGAACTACTTTACCTGTGGGACTCATTTACCACCCGGGCGTGGTCGGGGAAGGATACATACCTGATTGGAGGAAGGACACATTCTAGGAACTTCTTCCAAGGCTATTTAAACCACACCCGATCAGCCACACGTGCTTCGCGTTGTTCTGCATCTAGCAGCTGGACGCTCACCGTGTCTGCTCCTGCATCTTGACTTCTGCCACACCTGCCAGCATCCTGAATCACCTGCAAAGGAAGGGAACAAGAGAACAGAAGAAGGAAAAGGCCTCACCTGCTAAATCTGCATCCCAGAGACATTTCGCCGACAATCCTGAAAAGGAAGACATTTATTTTTAAAAGCACATCGCATCGATCGCTGCAGCGCCGCATTCTACTCACCTTTACAGGGCGCCTTCATGTTCAGCAGCGACCATCCGGATTCGCAGTCGCGCCCCCGCGCCTAGGGAGAAAAAGACAAGAACAAAGGTGAGAGAAAGAAGGGAAAAGGGAAGCTAAAACTCCATGTCAAGACTTACCTGTTGGGTCATTCCCTTTTCATTTCGGGTCCGCGCCGCATCCAGGCATTTTCGGACCCCGGCCCCAAGGGGAAAACGACATCAGCGTTAATGAGTGAATGAAAAGACATTACCAAAACACTCATTAAAGACTTACCTGATTTCCACAAGGATTTCACCGCTCACCTCGGGTCGGTGCCTGTTCCCCGGCATTCCGTACCCCGGCCCCTATGGGGAAAAAGACACTAGCATTAGAACATTTATGCATGGACACACGGGGAACCACTTATAGAAAAACTTACCTGGAAGCCAAGCAAGTTTGGTTCTCACCCATCCGAAAATCCAGTGACGTAACTGGATACCAACGCGCCCCTGCATCAGAAGCAGGATGGAGAGCTCGTCCTTCCAGACCCTAAGGTGAGACGCTACGGGGAAGCACAGAAGGGTTTTGAGGAGGGTGAGAGGGGTAAGTGGGAGGCCGATTGCATTACCCCGCAGACAGTTAACCCCCTATTCTCACCTACAGAAGGATACTTCTGTGAGTCAGACAAGCCAGATCTGGGGCCCGGTCCAGTCTGTCTTCCGAACCCTGCGCATCACCTTAGACGAGGTCACAGCAGCGCGAACCAGGCCAGCGCCCCCGTGGGAGTCAGGTGAGCGTTACAGAACGCGAAGCCTTCCTACAAATTCCCACCCAGGCGCTATGGAAACTTCTGAGACTGATCAGTTGGCCCAATTACTGGGGGAATTACGGGCCGAAGTACATGCCGCTCGTCAAGAGACTAATGCCCTCAAGAGGGAATTAATAATATCAAAGGAAAGAACTGATGACCTAGCCAGACAGCTTTTGCAAGGTCAAGCTGGACAAACTCCTCTACCCTGTTCCGGAGGGAACCCCACTCCTGTGGTTCCCAGTAACCCTGTGCAGATTAATCTACCTGGAAACATGCCGCTGGCCCCACCTGAACGCTTTGCTGGGGACCCCAAACGATTCGCCGTATTCATGAATCAGTGTCGTTTGCACTTCCTATGCAGACCTGGGGCCTTCCCTAATGATCAGACCAAAGTAGCCTTTGTATTGTCATATCTCAGCGGCTGCGCTGCCGATTGGTCAGTTCCACTGGTTACTCAAGATGACCCGATTCTCCGTGATTTTCAAGGATTTCAAGCAAGCATGGAAAGGTTTTTTGCTCGACACTCTCAGGGGCAGGCTCTGGATGACGAACTTCTATCCCTGCGACAGGGCAATCAGGACCTCCTATCCTATATTGCAACCTTTAATAGACTAATTGTGGAAACGGGATGGCCAGAGGATAAAAGAGTCACGTTATTTTATCGAGGTCTACGCGGAGAACTTAAAGATGTCTTGGCCCAAGTTGTAAATCCGCCCCAAGAATGCACAGAATATATAGACTTAGTGGTCCAATTGGATCACAGACTTCAAAACAGAAAAACAGATCGGTCCAGGTTTGAGACCCGGGTGTTGGTCAAGACCCACGCTAACCCCAAGGGAGTTGATGTCTCTGAGCCTATGCAAATTGGAGGGGTTAAAGAACCCTTAACTCAAAAGGAACGTGAAAGGAGGCGGCAGTTAAAATTATGTCTTTATTGTGGGAACTCTGGACACTTTCTACGAGATTGCCCGGCAAAACCGCCCCGAAAAGCGGTAGGAGCCGCTGATAAAAACCATGAAGACTCTGTTTCGGGAAACGACTCAGCCCGACAAGCGTAGGGGTCCGCTTGCCGAGCTTGAAAACTAACTCTCAGACCTCGCATTTCATTGTGCCAATGGTTCTCGTAGATCCAGAAAAGCCTAAGCGGTTGCATGCAATAAAGGCATACATCGATAGTGGGGTTATTGGAAATTATGTGGATCGTGAATTGGTCTCTAGGATTAACCTCCCTCTCCGTCCTAAAACCAGCAAAGAGGTCATCACCACAGTCGATGGAACTGAAATTGCCTCTGGACCGGTAACACATTCCACTACTGAGGTGATTCTTATTGGTCCTGACGGCCATCGGGAGGCAGTTGTGTTTGATGTAATCAAGGCTCCACAGTTTCAGGTTATTCTTGGAATTCCTTGGTTAGAGACACATAATCATGGAATTGATTGGCGAGCTAAGAGAATAACCTTCCCGGATTGTGCACAAACCTGCTACCCAGAAAACCTGAAGATTAATCTAGCATCTGTAACCTCTGCCTCCATGCAATTACCTCCGGAATACCAGGACTTTCAGGACGTCTTCCAAAAGGAACAGGCCAACACGTTACCTCCTCACCGATCGTACGATTGCCAAATCGATCTGGTGCCCGGTGCACAACCCCCTTGTAGCAGGATGTATGCCCTTACCGAACCTGAGAACCTGCATTTGAGACAATATTTGGATCAATACCTCGCCAATGGTTTTATTCGCCCGTCAAAGTCCCCGGCATCCTCGGCTTTGTTCTTCGTGCCTAAAAAAGAAGCCGACCTTAGAACTTGTATCGATTACCGCGCATTGAACCAGATAACGTTTAAAAACCGTTATCCTCTGCCTCTGATTCCTGAACTCCTTGACCAGGTGAAGGACGCTTGCATATACACCAAGTTAGATCTCCGGGGGGCATATCATCTGGTGCGAGTAAAAGAAGGCGACGAATGGAAAACAGCCTTCCGTACAAAATATGGATTATTCGAATACCAGGTAATACCTTTCGGGTTGTGCAATGCGCCTGCTGCCTTCCAATTCTTCATGAATGATGTCCTTCGGGAACTCATCGATGTTTGTGTTGTCGTCTATATCGATGACATTCTAGTGTACTCCTCTTCGGAATCTGATCACAGAAAACACGTTAGGGCAGTTCTGGAAAAACTGCGCCAACACAAACTATTTGCTAAACTGGAGAAATGTGTTTTCCATACCACAGAAGTTGAGTTTCTCGGTTTCATCCTGACACCCAAAGGAGTCCGAATGGACTCAAGAAAAGTGGATGCCATCCTCAAATGGCCATCACCTAGCTCTGTAAAAGGGGTTCAAAGCATGCTCGGCTTTGCCAATTTCTATCGCAGGTTTATCCCGGAATTTTCACGCATAGTACAACCCATTACTGCACTCTTGAGGAAAAATAAACGTTTTGAATGGTCTGAAGAAGCCGAGCAGGCCTTCCAGGATTTAAAAGCTAAGTTTACCTCCGCACCTATATTGAAACACCCACGTCCAGATCTCCCGTATGTCGTCGAAACTGACGCATCCAGCCTAGCCATGGGAGCAGTTCTGTCTCAAAGAGATCCTGAAACCAACCAACTGCATCCCGTAGCATTTTGGTCCAGAAAATTCTCGGCACCAGAGATTAATTACGCAATCACTGACAAAGAACTGTTAGCCATAAAGTCCGCTTTTAAAGCCTGGCGGCATTACCTGCTTGGCGCTCGACATACCATCACGGTGATCACTGATCACCGGAATTTACAGTATTTGAAAACCGCCAAGGCTCAGTCATCACGGCAGCTCCGATGGGCTTTGTTTTTCGCTGAATTTGATTTCGTGATTACCTATCGACCTGGCTGCAAGAACGGCAAAGCAGACGCCTTATCCCGAATTGGAATGGGAGAATCTGATACAAACTCAGAACCAGTACCAATAATTCCCGAACAGAGAATTCTAGGCATGACTTCGTTACAGACGCTTGAAGACATTCAAGTCAGAGTGAAACAACTCCTGGACCCTACAGTCCTACAGGATTGGATACAAAAGGGATCAGACTTTACCATAGATAATGGTTTACCTTATTACCAAGGACGCTTATTCCTGCCGCACAAGGATTTACACAAACTAGTTATTTCAGGTTATCATGATACATTAATAGAGGGACACCCCGGTATTGCCAAGACAATGGAAAAGGTGAAACGACAATTCTGGTGGCCCTCTTGGCGAAAAGATGTTAAATCTTTTGTGATGTCCTGTGGTGTTTGCGCCCAAAATAAAGGTCAAAAGAAAAGACCAGCCGGTCTCCTTCAACCTCTAGACATACCGCCAGCACCCTGGCACACCCTATCAATGGATTTTATTACGGACTTGCCTCCTTGTTCGGGATACAATACCATTCTGGTAATTGTGGATTTGTTTTCCAAAATGGCCCACTTCATTCCTTTGAAAGGCTTACCTTCAGCTTCTGTCGTAGCCAAAGAATTCCTCGAAAATATTGTTCGGCTACATGGATTCCCATCTATACTAATCTCTGACCGGGGAAGCCAATTCATTTCCCACTTCTGGCGCAAATGTTGTCAAATGGCACAAATCGACGTATGATTATCGACCAGTCACCACCCTCAGACCGATGGTCAGACCGAGAGGACAAATCAGACCCTTGAGCAGTACTTACGGTGTATGTTACAGCAATCTGAAAGCAACTGGAAAGACATTCTTTGGATAGCCGAATACGCATATAATAATTCGGTACACTCTGGAACTGGCCATAGTCCTTTTTATACCTTGTTTGGACATCACCCTCGAACTTCAAACCTCGACTCACCTCAGAACCTCGGAGTGCCTGCAGTAGAACATCTGCATTCTACCATTACCCGAGCCTTCAAAGAGGCAACCACGCATTTACAACAAGCCAAGAGAAAATACAAGGAGAATGCTGACCTACATCGGAGAGAAGCACCTCCGTAACAGATTGGGGATCAAGTGTGGTTAGCTACCAGACATTTACCGCTCAAAGCGCCTCGAACATTTAACCCAAAATATCTGGGACCTTATTCTATTACGGCAATAATTAACCCAGTAGCGGTTAAACTTGATTTACCAGCTAATATGCAAATTCACCCTGTTTTTCATGTGTCACTTCTGAAACCAGTGGTACCTGGAACCCGACTACTCAAACCTCCAGAACCTATTCAAATAGATGGGGAACCCGAATTCGAAGTGAAGAACATTTTAGATTCAAAAATGTTTAGGTCAAAGCTTTTCTACCTAATTGATTGGAAGGGGTACGGACCTCAGGAGAGGTCGTGGGAACTCAGTGACCATGTGCATGCACCTCGATTAGTCAGGAAATTCCACCGACTCTTCCCAAACAAACCAAAACCCCCGGAGGGAACAACCTTGGGAGGAGCCTTGGGGGGAGTGCTGTCATGATGCCCGCTCCCGGGGAGCCGGCTCAGGCCCTGCGTCCCCGAAAGCGGACATCAAGTCCCCGGGGAAGGTCCCAGCAACCCCTTATAGGGGCCCTTTGGACAGCGTCCTGGCGTCTATGGCCCCAGGCTCATAGAAAACGTCAGTCCTGGCGCCATAGGTGCCAGGCTCATTATGAAAGTGTTTGGGTGCACTTACCTGATGCAGACCATGCTGCAGAACCCCGGCCTCCTTGAGGCCTGAAAGGAACTACTTTACCTGTGGGACTCATTTATCACCCGGGCGTGGTCGGGGAAGGATACATACCTGATTGGAGGAAGGACACATTCTAGGAACTACTTCCAAGGCTATTTAAACCACACCCGATCAGCCACACGTGCTTCGCGTTGTTCTGCATCTAGCAGCTGGATGCTCACCGTGTCTGCTCCTGCATCTTGACTTCTGCCACACCTGCCAGCATCCTGAATCACCTGCAAAGGAAGGGAACAAGAGAACAGAAGAAGGAAAAGGCCTCACCTGCTAAATCTGCATCCCAGAGACATTTCGCCGACAATCCTGAAAAGGAAGACATTTATTTTTAAAAGCACATTGCATCGATCGCTGCAGTGCCGCATTCTACTCACCTTTACAGGGCGCCTTCATGTTCAGCAGCGACCATCCGGATTCGCAGTCGCGCCCCGGCGCCTAGGGAGAAAAATACAAGAACAAAGGTGACAGAAAGAAGGGAAAAGGGAAGCTAAAACTCCATGTCAAGACTTACCTGTTGGGTCATTCCTTTTTCATTTCGGGTCCGCGCCGCATCCAGGCATTTTCGGAACCCCGGCCCCTAAGGGGAAAAAGACATCAGCGTTAATGAGTGAATGAAAAGACATTACCAAAACACTCATTAAAGACTTACCTGATTTCCACAAGGATTTCACCGCTCACCTCGGGTCGGTGCCTGTTCCCCGGCCCCTATGGGGAAAAAGACACTAGCATTAGAACATTAATGCATGGACACACGGGGACCCACTTATAGAAAAACGTACCTGGAAGCCAAGCAAGTTTGGTTCTCACCCATCCGAAAAATCCAGTGACGTAACTGGATACCAACGCGCCCCTGCATCAGAAGCAGGATGGAGAGCTCGTCCTTCCAGACCCTAAGGTGAGACGCTATGGGGAAGCACAGAAGGGTTTTGAGGAGGGTGAGAGGGGTAAGTGGGAGGCCGATTGCATTACCCCGCAGACAGTTAACCCCCATTCTCACCTACAGAAGGATACTTCTGTGAGTCAGACAAGCCAGATCTGGGGCCCGGTCCAGTCCGTCTTCCGAACCCTGTGCATCACCTTAGACGAGGTCACAGCAGCGCGAACCAGGCCAGCGCCCCCGTGGGAGTCAGGTGAGCGTTACACCAACCTTGATTTCAGCATTCTTTCTGTCCTAATACTCCTTGATCTTTCCTCTACTTTCGACACAGTCAACCATGCCATCCTGATCAATCGACTACGTGAGAACCTGGGCATCACGGATCAGGCCCTGGAGTGGCTGACCTCCTTCCTCTTGGACTGCCCATTCCAGGTCCAATTTGGTCCCTTTCTCTCTGCCATCTCTCTCTCTACCTGTGACATTCCCCAGGGCTTTAACCTCTCACCCTGGTGTTTCAACCTCTACTTGGCCCCTTTGGCCCACCTGATCTCTACCTTCTCCTCTAGCTTTCAGTGTTATGCAGATGACACTCATCTTTCCTTCAGGCTCCTCTCAACTCTCGCTCATTGCTGACTGTCTATCCATGATTCAGGATTGGTGTGCCTCCAACGATCTCTGCCTTAATTCCATTAAGATGGAGATCCTTCTAATTTTGACCGCTACCCCTGCTTTCCCTCTCTCACTCAGGCCGACCACCTTGGGCCCTCTTCCTTTGCCTTCCTGCGAGGCAAAAAACCTTTTGTGTCATCTTCAACTCCACTCTCTCTTTCTCTCCTCGCATCTTGTACGCCGCCAAGAAGTCCCACTACCTACTAGCTGCTCCTCCTCAAAGAGACTCTTCCCTTTCTCACTTTCCCCCAAAAGCTCCCTGTCTCCAGAGCCCTGTTTCTCTCTAGGCTGGACTACTGCAACAGCCTCTTTCTCAAGATGCCTTCCTCTACTCTCCGCCCTCTGCAACTAATCCAGAACAGGACTGCAAGACTTATCCTTAGCCTCAAGCCCAGGGACCGTATCTCTTCAGCCCTGAAATCTCTCCACTGGCTCCCGGTGGTTGCAAGAATCAAGTTCAAGACCATTTGCATTGTCCACAAGGCTTTTTGGGGTCGGGCCCACACTACATCCAATGCTCTCACCAAAATGCCTTCTTTCTCGAGCCCTACCCCCAGCTACCTCCAACTCTTCAAGGGATAGATGCTTCTCCAGGCAGAAGTTGGGGGGGTAGATCTCTCTCCTCTGCAGATGCCTCCCTCTGGAATTGCCTCCCTGCCCCTCTCAAACTTTAGCGGACCTCCTGATGTTCCGGAAGCGGCTCACAACTTTCCTCTTCTCCTCTGCTTTCGCTATCTCCCTCCCCTGCTGACCTAACTGACCTACCTGTCTGCTGTACCGACTGGTTGCTTGGCTACCCCCAGAGTCTCACTGAGTCCAGGTATTTTTCTTGATCAATCACCCTTGCACTGCCTCCAGCCTACCACACACTTAGGGGCTGCAACTGTAACCCTACAGTCCCTTGTTCTCCTTGCACTACCCAGAGCCGCACTGCCCTGTCAGCACTTAAACAGAGCATTATTGCCATGTTTTCCCCTCCCTTCTTCCTTGCACTTACCCCCTCCCTTTCCCCTTGCATTTCTCGTTCTCACACTTGCACGATCTGAATGACACAGGGCCTAGTAAGATCATTTGTCTTGTCCTCCCTCTATCTTCCCTCCCTTGCTTGTCGCGCCTATAAAAACATGTGTACAGGCATGTTATAGTAGACTTGTATCATATCATTTTATCACAGATGCCCAAAAAAATATACAATGCCGCAGTAAGAAAAGGCTAGAATGGCTGCACCAAAATGCCTCTCTAGCCACTAATACCACATATCATGCCTGGTTCGCCTCGACATGGACAGCCATTATGATTTATCATACATTCTCGCCCCCACACATCCCCTCTCCCTCCCATGCCCTACCCCAACCTCCAAAATCAGCTCCTTGGCCCAGAATTACCTTCACGTCCCTCTTCCTTGTCCCAGAGCTTACGTTTGAGGCTCCTTGCCTCATAAGTAAGTACTGGTATGAGGAAGAGTGGGATTAGGAGTAATGAAGATACAGGTAGCTAAGTCAAGCATTACCTCCATGTACCTCTACCTCATCTCAGTACTTGTGTATGAGGCATAGTGCATCATACACAAGTACTGCCTCATACACAAGCACAGGGACGAGGAAGAATAGGGCTAGGAGTAGGACTCAACCTGACTGAACTTCAGAGCAGTTGCTGGATAGAACAGGACACAGATTTTAAACAGCACCTGGGTTTTGCTGCTAATAAGGGAATAAGGGACCAGCAATTACTAACATGAAGGATTTCACTGTTAGTAACTGCATTCAAATGCCACATTTTTTAGGCATTTTAAATTGTGATGTGGGTTTAGTACTTTCATGCCAGGCAATGAGACCGTTCATTCTCACAGCAGTTCATAAGCGGGTGCTTTCACACTTAAAGGAGAGAGTTAACTGCTTGTAACATTGAAGTTGCACTAGAATAGTCTCATTAGAAGGCGTAAAGAAGTTAGATCCCCCCACCCAAATAAGTTTGCCCATCCCCCACTGCCTGTGAAGTTAGAGCCTCTCCCAACATTTGAAGGATCAGCCCCCCAAAATGTAGGTTTTGTTGTGCCTCTGAACACAAGCACACACACCATTCACACCATTCAGCATATACATGCACACACTCCCAGCCATCCAAACATATAAGTGTGCACTCTTTCACCATGCAGGCACACCCAGGCAACCATCCATACATTTAATTGTGCACCCTTTCACCATACAGGCACACTCACTCAGGCACCCACCCATACATTTAAGTGTGCACCCATTCACCATACACTCACACAGGCAGCCACCTATACATTTAAGTGTGCACCCTTTCACCATGCAGGAACACCCAGGCAGCCACCCATACATTTAAGTGTGCACCTATTCACCGTACACGCACACCCAGTCACCCATACATTTGTGTACACCCTTTCACAATACACTCACAAACGCACATTTCATGCGGTTGAGAGGAGCCCTATTACTTCAAAAAGAAATTGTTCTTTTTTGAAATCACTCTGACTTCATGAAGAAATTATTTCTGTTACGGACCAAACCATAACGGAAATCATTTCTTTATGAAGGAAGAGTGACTTCAAAAATAAACTATTTGTTTTTGAAGTCATGGGGCTCCCCGAGCCCATGACATGGAGACATCCAGTATGGGGTCTTCCATGTCATGTGGTGGGGTGAGCCCTCGGACTTCAAAAAGAAAGTTAATTTTTGTAGTCACTGATCCCTCATAAATACATTATTTCTGTTACATAAATAATGTCCTTATGTAGGCAGAGTGATTTAAAAAAGAAATGTAAAAAAAAAGATTTTGAAAAAATCTTTTTTTTCATTTTTTTTTTTTCCAAGTGGGGCCTCCTCCCAGGACATGTGCTAATGGGGCCCCCGCGACGCAGGTGCTGCAGAGGCCTCTGTTACGCCAGTGAGCTAACATTACTTGTGGGATTCCATAATAGCATGCACGCAGGACAGCACTCAGCAGGGAATTTACTAACAGCAGCCCATATTGATTTGAAAACTGCCCCAGTGTTGCATGTAAATCCTACCTAGAGGAAAGGGTTGCTGTGTGTGGAGTTGCAGCCCTCAGAGTTAATAGACCGTAGTGTTCACACAAATATGTTTCCATGAAGCACATACATTTTTTAGTGCAGATACGCACCCGTTCCTTTTCTGTACATCATCACTGTAGTATTGAACTGTTTTGGAATGCACTCAGAAACGCACAAATATGTGTTCCCATGCTACTTGTTAAATGCCATAAGTAAAATAATAATATATAGAGAATTGCTTATGTACACGCCGGTGTACCCATGCCCCATGCACATTTGGATAGCTACTTTGTCTGAAAGCTTTAGGAAGAAAACATTTACCACTCCCAAAAACATGGATGCTTATACTTTTGATTGCCTTGTGCTTGTGAATCAATATAAAAGGTTTCTTATTTATTAATTTATTTAATCTATAATGTGCACACACAACCTGGAGGCATTGAGGTGCTGTTGCACGTACAAGTCAGGTTCAGGTAAGGGAGACACACTTAGTCAGACAGTAAGGTATTGGTGGAAAGACAGGGAATGTTTACATTGGTTACAAACATAGTGGAAGAGTTACAAACATACTGGTCATGCTGAGCATACTTAGCTAAGGTGTCATGGAATAGCTGAGTAGATGGTCAGGGTGGGGGAGTTAGGAGAAGAGCTGGATTTTGAGGGCTTTGCGAAAGATCCAGTAGGATTTCTCAGCCCTCAGGGATGGGGGAGTTTGTTACAGAGTTTGGCGGTACAGATGGGGAAGCTAGAGCCTCCAGATTTACATCTTTTCACTTTCGGCACGAGGAGTCTGTCCGAGTAAGGGGTCCTGGTGGGTCTCGAGGAGTGGGCTTTGGTGATTCTTTGTGTGAGGTAAGGAGGCACTGTATTGGAGAGGCACTTGTGGGCAATGGATCAACGGACAATATTTTGAAGTGGATAAGTTCCTGGATGGGCAGTCAGTGCACTTCCCTTCTAGCATTGGAGTTGTGTTGTCATTTTGGGATATTCAGGGATGCTCTCAAGGCATTATTTTGAATAATTTGCAGTTATTTAAATATTTTCAGGAGAGGTGACTATAAAGAAGACTTTACAATAGTCTATCTTGTAGCCAATGATGGCCCGGGCAATGGTGAGACTATTGTGTTTCTGTGAGGAAGCGTCTGGCTGCAGTGAGGAATTTGGTTGCGTAAGCTGCCCAAGATGCAATGGCTCTAACTTGTCTGGACAGGGTTATAGAGGCGTCAAGGTAGACACCAAGTTTCTTTACTGTAGTTGAGACTGGAATCACATACTGGTCGATCTGGAAACAAGTGTATTGAGAGTTGAGTGACTTGCGGGCATATGGAGCACCAGCAATTAGGATTTCAGTATTGTTGCTGTTCAGGCAGAGGTGGTTTGCTGCCATCCATGCCTGGATAGTAGAGTAAATGTTGTTGAGAGCATTGGAATCCTCTGTGTAATTATATTAGAGTGGGATCAGGATTTGCCTGTCATCAGCATAGTTGGTGTAGTCTATGCTGAGGGAGTCTAAAATGTTGACGAGTGGCCTGGTGAAGATGTTACAGAGGGTGGGGGTGATGCAGGACCCTTGGAGGACACCACAGGTGATGGGACAGGGTGAGGCATTGGCTGTGTCTGAGAAGACTCTCATGCCTTTGCCTTCCAAGAAGGACACAATCCAGGCAAAGGCAGGTGGGGAAAAGTTGGCATGGGTGGTGGGGTGTTGGCAGAGGATTTGATGGTTGACCAGATCAAACGCTGCAAATAGATCTAGGAGGACGAGCAGGGTGTAATTTCCTCCATCCCTGATCTCATCAAGCTGATTCTTGAGGTCTAGAAGCGCAGATTCCGTTCCATGTCCTGGGCGGAAACCAGATTGGTGCATCCCTAGGATTTGATTGTCCTCCACGAATTGTGGAAAGTGCAGGTAGGCCGCATAGTCTAGGATTCTAAGTAGGAAGGGGACTGTTGTAATTGGCTGGTAGTTGGAAGGAATGGTTGGGTCTAGTTAGTTTTTTCAGGAGGGGAAGGAACCAAATTTCTTTAAGGCTGGCTGGAATGGTACTGTAGGCGAATGAGGCGTTAATGAAGACAGTGATAATAGTGGCTATCACGTCAGCGCAATCTTTAATGAGGGATGCTGGGTAAATATCGCCTTTGCATTTGGAGGGTTTCAGGCTCTGGGTTAGCTTTAAGACTTCACTTTCGTCAAGGTCTCTGGAGGTGAAAGATTTGACAGAAGGAGTTGGGAGGGGAGGAATCAAGTTAGAGTTGGTAGCTGCTAGGTCTTTCTTCAATGTGGCTTGCTGAGAGAGTATTTTTTGATTTAGGGTGTTGATTTTTCCTAAGAGAGCAGCTTGGATGTCCAAGCACGATGGTGCATCTTTAGTGATGGTGGCGTGTGGTGAAGTGGGGTATTCTAATTCCCTGTATATGGTAGAAATGTGTTTGGTGTTGGAGGAGGCATTGTTAATTCCTGAATTAAAGGAGTTGGGTTTTGTTGCGATGTAAGCTGTCTTGTATTGTTTGGATATTATATTGAACTCATTTTTCAACTAGTGGGAGGGGTCCTTCCGCCAAGCGAGCTGGGCTTGAAGTTTCATTGTGCAGTGTTCCATGAGGTCGGGTGTGAACCAGAAGTTTGCATATCTTACTGTCTTGGATTTGTGAGGAGCTATATGTGCTAAATATTCACTGCTTTTGAGAGGAGTGTGCTGTATGTTGCCACACATATGTCAGGATTAGGTAATGTGAGAGAAAGAGTCTGTAATATAATTACTCTTCTAATCCATGCAACTTCTAATTGAAAAGCAACCTTATATGTGAGGCTATTAAATGTTGATTAAATGTTGATTTATGTTTGAAGATTGCCTCCATGAATCTTTGCAGAACTGTATTGAGTTGCACCCAGGGGTTTGTGTGCCACTGCACTGTGGCTATGTTTAATCCCTTTCATGAAAGCCTTGATAACTGGGAATTACCATGAGTATAATATTTGTTGAAATGTGATGTGGGCTGCCAAATGAACTAAGGGAGTGAGAAACCAAACCTGAGTCTAATAAATATAACACAAATTACAATGGGCCTCATTATAGGTTTGCCGGTCCGGGAACTACGGTATCGGTAAGCATGTCGCTACCATAGTTCCTGGACTGGCAAACTACAAGTTCTGCTTGCGGGTGCCATTGCGGCTGCCAGGTCTGACCCCAGCCATACCGGCCCCCGCGAACAGAGCAAGTTGGATGCACTGGCACCGTTGATAACAGTGCCGGTGCATGCGGCTTCCCCATTCCCATTGAGACCTGTGGGGCTCAATGGGAATGGGGAAGAATATTTTCCCACGCCCAGGATTGGCCTATTACCGGGTCCGGCATTGCTGGGCGCCGGAAAACAAAAAAAAATACTGGCTGCAGCCGTGCCTGTAATACCACTAGCCTCGTAACAAGGCCCAATGTGTGTAGTTGTGCAGTCAATAGGATTGATTCCTTTTTGGGTGCACTATGCAACAGATCTTTTTCCACTTTTTGAATTAACACTGTCTAGTGTTGTGCTTTCTGGCATCCTTTAGTATTTCCATTTATCTTGTTAGAAGTTGCAAATGCCCAAATTCTTAGATCCAGGCTGCCACGTTCAGTGTCAATGGGCATGAGTGTGTGAATTGTCTAAGTTGCCATGTTAGGACGTGTTAAGGGTGGTTGAATTGCCATCCTCATGAGAATGGGGTACAGTGTTGTCTTGCCCAAAATGGGACAGTCAGTGTTCATGGAGTAGTTTGTGTACTACTTTGTAGACAAGAGGTGACTGGGGAAAAGCATATGCAAATATCCCAGACCACTTCATCCATAGTGTGTTCTCTAGTGATCCTCTCTCTGGGAAACTGGATGCACAATTGGGGAATTTGGATCTCTGGGATGTTGCGAACAGATCTGCTGTTGGGTTACCCAATGTTTTGAAAATCTAAGTGTGTTTGTGTTGAGTGTGCACTCTGCCTAAGTGGTCAGCAAGAATGTTATGATCCCCTGGAGCTTGTTTTGCGTGGATGTAAATTCTGCTTGATGCACCAGTGCCAAATGGCCTGAAGTAGGAGGGAAAGTGTTATAGAATGCATTGCTACTTGCTTCTTTATTTATGACATCATCAGAAATGGGGATCAGCTGTGAGGCCTTACCATCGGGTGCCACTGCGCATTTCAAACCCTGACCTCATGTTCCGGTGTCTGTGCCTTGGACTCACCCTTTGCGGATTCTGACTCCCTGGCGTACACTGCCTGGACTCTCAATGTTTTGGATTTGAATGTTTACCATGTGCCAGTGTGATCCTCGTGTGGTCTTGAGGGATACAACTACAAGAGTCTTTGTGTGTATACTGCCAGGGGAATTTCAATTACACTGAGTGCAGCATTTAAATGGTGTGTGTTCCTACAGGGCCTCAGGGTTTCGGCACAGCCTTAATAAAGGGAGGGAGAAGGGTAATTGGCATTCTCTAACAATGGCTAAAGTGATAAATAGTGTTCTCCCTACAGTACACCTTGATACTAATGCAGGTTTTTCTATCAATATCAATTGTGGACCCCTCAGCACTGAAAACTGTGATAATGCATCGGTCAGTGTGGAAATGTTCTCCTCCGTCGCATTATTGTTGGTAAAAAATATGAGGATGTTGATGCGCGAAGTATTTTAGGTCCCTGTATGCGAAGTATATGCACCGTGTGATAGGAACACTCACGTCTATGCCCTGATTTTCAAATGTTATAAAACCATGTAATATTCCGAGCCAACCACTAGATGGCGGATTATTCATAGCATGTGACTCAAGCAAATTCATCAGCCCCAGAATAATATACACCCATCCACAGCACTATTCCACCTACGTGCACAATATGCATCCAGTAATCCTCAGCTTTCACTTCTGCACAGAAGAGTACTGCATATGTGCACTCCAATGTAGTTCATACATTTGGAGACTAATAAAAATAACATTTGTATACGATTAAGCATGTGTAGCACACATACAAATGGACATGGAAGGAACATGTTGAGGTCTGAGACAGTTTATCAAGTATTTGAAAATGGGTATGTTTTTTATGTTGAATGCTGTTAAATAAAGAACTACATGCTAAATAAATGGCCAAGCGGTGCATAACATATTGAATGCTGAACTTGATAAAGAGAAGAGCGATGAAGCTTAAAAAAACAAAAAAAAACATGATTTCTTCATGGATGCAGGATAGATGAGATTCACTTCAAGATGGAATGATTGTCTTAATGACTTATTTCAGGCTCTACAGAAACATCACCTTTTAATCCAGCAGAAATGACACCGTCGCTATTTGGTCAATTTGAAGTGCAAACACAGTGCCATCTTTGAACATTCTACAAACTTAACGGTGACTTGTATTTTCTTTCTTGATGGGTGCAGGATGTGTGAGATTCACTTCAATATGGAATTATTATCTTAATTACATGTTTAATTACAGCACATACTTACACTGGGGTTTGCATTTCAAATTATTCACACTGTAGCTGATCACTGAAGCACATCTGTTTTATGTGATGGTATAAAAAAGTAATTTTCAAAGCGAAAGGATTGAATGTATAATTGATTACAAAAATTGTATTAATGACATTTTAAAATGTTTTAATGTAAAACCATAAAACTTTAAATAGATTTGAAAAATGCATATATCAGCATACACACAAAAAATCACCTTTTAATTTGGGCAGAAATGACACAGCCACTATTTGGTCACTTTGTAGTGCAACCCCCAGTCTCATCATTAACATTTCTGCAACCTTACTGGTGAAGTTTGAAACTGGAGGGCGTTGTCAAGCATGCCCAGACATGTATAGGAGTTTGGATGTTTTCTTTAATAGAAAATGTATGTCATAATTGAAATGGTGAGTTTTACAGGATACATTCAAGAATTAATATTGGGAAATGTAGTCATAGGTTTTCAAATGAGTCTCTAGGGGAACAGATGGACAAGTCAAATCAATACCAGTTCACAGGCAGTATATTGTACAATACACTTCCATGCTTGCTGAATCCAAAGCAACATCTTGAGCATTGTTGCAAAAATATATGTCAGCACTGCACTGTAAAACAAATATTTAAGCTGCCATTGTATGGCATTATAGACAGTATTGCCACTGTAACAAAATATTCATGCAGAATGTACTCAAGATACGCATGCTACTGTACAAATACATTTTCATACTTGCTGTTCCCAATGTTTGTCAACATGCCAATGTAAAACACATGTTCCTGCAACATTTACCCAATATATACCATTATTGCTACTGGAAAAATACATTCATGTTGTTTGCACCAAACATGTGAATACATAACACAGTTCACATTTCCATTCTAGTCATGTCCAATGCATGCCAGTGTTTCCACTGTAAAGCATTGCCATGCGGGCTGAGCCCAAGATGCAGAGCCGAAGATGCAATAGAATAACATTTTAAGGTCACACATTTAGGATTTTTGTGTCTGATATATGCAACTATGGCCTGTAGGAAGCATTGTCATGCTTGCTGAGTCCAATATAAACGAGAAATCAACTCTATGAAGAACCTTCGATTCTAGTTGTTCACAACACATGAATATTATCACTGCAACATATTTCACGGAGGGTATCACCAATGAACGTCAGCATGCAACTGTAAGAATACATTTGTATACTGGCTGTGCTCCATTTTGTATAGGTTTGACACTGCAAAACATGTTCATGCTTGGTATGCCCAACATTTGCGTGAATTACATTTTAAGGACACATGTTCATGCTGCTGTCCAGGTAGGTAGCTCACAAGTAACGGTAAGGCTGTGGTCACTGACCACACAGGCTGGCTTAGCATTTCATACATCAACTTACTTTGAATAGGGTATCATAAGATGTGATGTGGGGTAGTACTAATAATAATAATAATAATAATAATAATAATAATAATAATAATAATAATAATAATAATAAAGGCTGGCATTGCCAATGTAAAACATGTTAATGCGCTCTGCTCAATATATGCAGTATTGCACTTTTGAGAATACATATTCATGTTTTGTGTTCCAAATATTTGCCAATTTCATCACTGTAAACATTGTCATTATTTTTGTGCCCAACAGATATAGATCTTTCACTGAAAAACGTGTATGCAGTCGCTGTCCAATATATATCAGCATGCCACTGTAAAAAAAACAAAATGTGCACGTGCACTGTGAGCACTTTACACCAACATGACCTACTTACTGTATATCAGTATTTTATTGGCAATGCAAACCATACTCATAATGCCTGTCCCCAATATATGCAGGTGTTGACCTGTGAACATAACGTTACACAATTAACTAAACCCCCTTCATTGCTTAGTGAGAGCCCTGACAGACTGCCTTTCCCTGGCAAAACACATGTACACCTCTCTCTCTCTCTCTCTCTCTCTCTCTCTCTCTCTCTCTCTCTCTCTCTCTCTCTCTCTTTCTCTCTCTCTCTCTCTTTCTCTCTTTCTCTCTCTCACTCTCTCTCTCTCTCTCTCTCTCTCTGTCTCTATATATATGTCTTCTTGCTCATCTCTCTCTCTCTCTCTCTCTCTCTCTCTCTCTCACACGCACACACACACACACACACACAGACACACACATGCAGAGACATGCACAAACACACCCACACATTCATACAAACAGTCATGCCTGAGTAAATATTTTTAAACACGTTCCTTGGCTGTCACGGAGGTGGTGGTGGTGATAATCTATTTCTCACCTCTTCCCTCTAATCCAGTGCAGGTGCAACACACTGGCAAGGTGACAGCTCATGTGACGCCTTTTATACTGTCCTCCCCGTGCATTAGGATCAGCCTGGGAAAGAGTCACCACTGTGTTAAAAGACGGAGATTATCAGTGACAATCGGGCTGTGATGTCACTGTCACTGGCATCCAGGACTGCCCAGTGCCACTATGCAGCCTACACAACTCGATATGAGTGGCTGATGGCACCACCGTGTACATCATTGTGCAGGGTGACAAAAGCATCACGATTTGCATTGTCAAAGAAGATAGGCTTTTTAGATTCTTTGAAAATGCAAAACTGCACTTTTGAACAGTGTGCTTGCATTATACTGAAATACACTTGCGTTATGGTTTTAGTGACTGTAGACTTTTGTAGGACCGGGAGAATCTCAAATGTGGAGGTGCCTTTTCCAGATGAACCCTTTTGACCAGCTGCCATCGATCCCTATTAATCCTGCCTGCTTCCGTTTTTCCAACAGGGCATTAAGTATTCAAGTAGCGCTTGATGGGATTCTAAAATTCAAGACATGTATTATGGGATTCTTAACTTGATGAGTGTGCAGGGCTACAGCCGGGTTTTCTCTTTACACCGACAGTGGAGGATGCCACGCAAAGGTGTTCCTTTTTTAAAAAAGGTGATTTTACCAATATTTGACTTATCCAAATCGTAATTTTATTCAAAGAAATTAAAATGGTTAATTAAGTATGCCTGTGTTTAGTTCTTTAAAAAAATGTTTAAAAAAATTGATAAGCACAGAAATGCACAAGTTGTGTCATGATGGTTGCATAAAGAGTCATACATCAAAATACAGAAACAAACAGGTAACACACTTTTGAGCTGAATGACCAACAACCTCATATTTGTTGTTCTTTGGTATGGACATCCTGACACATCTTGTCCACACATTCACTCATGTGTATTTGATTGTACATGCACTACCCTTTTCCGTATTGCCCTGCATTGACGTCAGTCGCTGCCCAACACTGTGCACGTGCCTATGATGCGTATCCCATACAAAGGAATGCATAAATGGCAAACTGCTACATGCATGTTCTGTGGTATAGCTGAAGTCCTAAACATTTATCAGGCTGAGACTCAATTACTCATATTTACATTTCATAATTAATAAGTGATTTTCAGATGCATCTGAGGAAGAAATGTTCAATGTGTTTAAAATGACCAAATAGGTGATTTGGACAGTATCTAGCAAAGGTGTGGTATTAGTAATGTTCTTCCCTGTGCAACTTTGTGATATAGGCTTCATTGATTCAACCCGCATATATGCGTTGTGTCTGGATACTGACTGTTTTCTGGGGTGAGAATGTCATATTGCCTCACTCGCCTGCTTTACTCACATTGTTTGGGGTGCAGTGGTCAGTTCTTTTGGCTATGAGCGCAGAACAGGTGTCTCCATTTGCTTTCACCTTTATCTGCACTGTGTAGAACATGTTGCGTTTAGTGGAGTGCTACAGTGTTGATATGTGCCCATTTATGTTTTCCTTAAGTAACATACTAGTTACTTTTGTCATGTGAACTGAACAGGTCGGTGGTAGTGAAGCAACTGTCATTGGTTTCCTACTGCAAACCATGTACCTCTCTTTTTTACTGTGATAATGCCTCTTCAAATAACATTTACTCGAAATGATTGTTGCTCGTGGTACAAGACCTTGCTCGCTGTGTACATGTTTTTATTTTATTAATTTTGTTCCTTTTCAGGTACAAAATTACCAAACTGGTCATGCACATTCATGCCAATCCAGTTGTGGACTGATGGCCTGTGCATTGTGTGGGTGAACCAGTTGAAACTGGCATCTGGGACTGTCTGGTCCCAAACCAACTTTAGCCAGGGTGTGTACAGTTGATGGGCAGATTGTGAGGTGGCAGGCTGTGCCTGCAGGACCAGGCACCACCTGGTGGAATGGTGTGTGTTTCTCTCATAGGCGAGCTGGGACAGCCGAGCCCAAACCCCACCAGACTACCAGTGACCCCCATACGGCGATCTAATGAGACCAGCACTGCCGTAGCCAATGACCACATGGAAGGCAAGAACCCAGTTGCTTTCTGCTCAGGACTGGAGAAAACTACCAGTCTGAAGCCCTGCCCTAAACCTATTGCAGTTTCAGGTGCAGAGTCATTGCCAGGTCAAAACCTGGTGTGTACCTGACTGGAAATGGACTGCAGCTTTTCTGATTTAGATACATCATTGTAACCTTTGATGGTATACCTACGAGCTCTGCTGGGAACACGCCAACCTGCTGCTGCCATCTCTCATTATGGAAGGGTGCCTGCTAGAACCCGAAGTCTGACTGCACTGCTTCTAAGGTCACGCCAACCCTTACCTCTGTCTCACCAGCATCCACCCCCATCTGCTGCTCTCGAGAGGTGCCCCCATGCTGCTGGAACTAAATTCAAACTGTCCTCACCTTGTCCATATTGGGTCACTGCATGAGCATGACATAGAAACCACAAACCTGTAACCTTCAGCCTTTTTGCTTCCTACAGCAAATCTCACAGTGAACCTCATTGTCCTCACCAATACCCTGTTGTGTGGCATCTGTGAAGTTGCAAGTACGAGAGGTAGGTGGTTGAGATAGGTTACATCTGTTTATGTGTCCTTAGTCCCATTGTCTTACATTTTGTGCAAATGCCTTAAGGGAAAACTAACTTCCATGCTAGAAATGTTGTTGGATTTTGAGCCATGAGTCCTATATTCGGCCATCTAGGTAATGGCAACTGATAGTATACGCCTCAATCTTTGGAGGACCTTTTTGAACATGTCCTCAATTACTTCACTTCTCTGATAAGAACACCTTCGTGTAATAGATGAAATTATCACAAAGCAAGGGTTGACTTTTTAAGTGTTGCTCTTCATGCTAGTATCTCTAGTCTACCTAATTCTTGTGAAATTGTTCTTAATATCCCCCAATGTAGCCATTTACAGTGTATATTGTCGTTTAACTGTGTTGTAATCTAAAGTGGTATGTGACCCATGTCGGTGTTACCAATGGTGTGTATATGTTAAATAGTGACATTCACTACCAGTAGTGTGTTTATGTTAAAGAGTTTATCCGTCTAATAAATATGTGTTTGTACATGCCTGTGTGGACTTCTGTTCCTTACAGATGTAGCCGTTCATAATGGTACTAGACAACAAGTCATCATCTCCTGTATCTAAGCTTAAATAATCAGATGTTGCCGTTGACTGCTTGTTTTTTGTCAACTGTAAGTGTAAACCGGCTGCCCCTTGAAGTTGGCTTCTCAGAACCCTGCACCAGAGCAGGTTTAGAAAAACCCTGTTATGATGTGGATTCAACTGAAGTATTAATGTGAGATGAAATTGTGATGTAACAGATTTATAAAGAAAACTGAAGCGTAATGGATTATATTGACACATTAAAGAACTTGTTTAAACAACTCACTCACATACTTGTTAGTGCATGAGATGCCTTGAATGCAAAACAATCCAGTACCCAGCTCTAAAATGTATCCATACACAGGTGTGAAGAATGCCAATGCGTATTCCACTGATTGTCATCAGTTTTATCCGTTTTAGGTGTATTTGTGAATGGTATTTGTTATGTATTATGTCATGTTTTCCATGTTATGTATTTTGTACAGTGCCTTGAAACTTGTTCTTTGTTAATGGGTTTGACCTTAATAAATGATTTTTACTTTGACTACTACTACTAATAGACCTTAAGGCATTGGTCTGTAACCTTTGGTTCTCCAGATGTCTTTGGCTAGAACTCCCACCAGCCGTATACATCATAGTCAATGGTGTGGAATGTTAAAAGTCAGAGTCTAAAATATTTGGAGAGTTCAGGGCTGAAGACCACTGCCTTAAGGTTTGGCGTCATTTTCAGTGTAAAGGTGCTCTGTTGTTATACACAGAAAGGAAATGAGGTTGTGAGGCCTCTGCATGTGTTGACATTCATTGATTACTAGGGCAGAGCAGGTTGTGTAACTGGAGTTATTATTTGCTTTTGCACCTAACTATACCTGCATTGATCAGTCCATTCCTTCACTGCAAACTTTGCAAATTCCAAAAAATCAAAACTGCACCAAACCCACAAACAACTCAATTTGCAGCTTCACTTCATACTCCCCTATGTGCACTTTGATAGACTTTAGAATTAGACACACTTAGTTTTGCATAATTAATTTCACAAATCTAGCTTGCACATTATTAGGTCATCATGTCCCATAATGGCCCAACTAACACAGTTTGAAAATGTACAAGTACATGCTTTGGACGTTCTCCCCAGACCACACCACCAGCCCCTTGCTTATCATTCCCCAGGAAAGACAGCCCGTAAAGTTAAACATATATCAGACTTAAACTGATGGATGATGCACACTTCTGCATGGAACACTTTGAAAATTGTCCTGCCATAGCTTTCTGTAAGGCCTTGGATAAAGGCCACCTGGGCTGTGACTGGAAGTGTCTACCAGAGATCAGTACACATCAGAGGAAGGAGTTACCTCAAATTCTAGATTGTTATTTTGTTTCAATGTCAGATTGCTTCTTGTCAACTTCCGGCAAAATGGAGGGTGTACACTGCTCCATGTGGGACTTTGATGAAAACCCACCCAAGCTTGTTCCTCTGTGACAATGGGGGTCATTACCAGTTTGGAGATAGCCATGGTGCAAATACCTGTGACCGGGTCCGTGGTGACGAAATGGGGATTTACCGGGGCATTCCGACCTATGTGGACCCGCCCTAGTGGCACCCGCTAAGGGACATCGGAATGCGGCGGTAAGGGGTTAACGGCACCGGCATCCTTACCGGTGCCGTTAACCCCCTACCGCCATACTCTGAATAACCCCCAATGTTGCTGATATGTTGAATGGTTTCCACAATTATTCTGAAATGGCAGTTATGGAGCTGTCACAACACAAGATATGTGAGGGTTTAACAAGTGCTGTTTATTACCCGATGAGGGGAAGGTGTCAGTTGCTTCGATGGGGCACACAACCTGGGGATTTATTCTGAGTTTTGAGACAGTTGTTTGCTTTCCAGCCAACATACTGCTGAGGGTGAAGTGAACACTTTCGTTTTCATATTTCATTGAGCTATTGCTCTGAACCAGGATGTTCATGCCTTTCCAGAACCTTTCACCCGATTGTCTCATCCCCTCATCTGTGAATGCCATATTCGTGTTGCATATGGTGTGAAATTTATTTAATTGTGTGTGAGGGAAAGAGAAAGAAAGAAAGAGTTTGACAGTAGACAAATCGAGAAAGAGGAAATGGGAACTGTTTGCAGATTCCAGTGATAGGAGGGTGGGGAGGAGGCCATGTTGCACCTTGTTAGGCATTGTCACGCTTTAGTAGGCCTCTTATTATCTGGTTATGCCGTTAAGGACTTGCCATGGCTCTTTATGCCAAACGATCCCATGTTAAACCAATGTTATATTGTGCTTCGTTATCGATGGGGCCATTACTAATCTGTTTACCTTTGACGGTTCCCCCTTATACCACATATGCTAGCTAGTTCAAAGACTGCAGGTGAACACCAAGAACACCCCTCCTCCCCTCCTCCGTTGCACTCACTAGCCCCATCCAAACACTGCACCTCTCCCAACAACTTGACAGATACAGCCCTCCCGAAACCCACAATCCAGCCTTGAGCTCATAGCAGTCCAAGATAAAAGCAAACCAACCAAGATCTCTACACTTGAATAACTTCCTTCTGAAGATGGATATCTCAAGTACCTTCACTACAATCCACCTAGTAACACACCAATACAGAGAATGTGGTCAGGCCCTTCTTGTCTTCATGAACAAACACTTCATTTTTCACATCTTGCCTCTCCTGCTCCTCCCAACAACTTCTGCTCCTCTGTCTCTCACTTGGACCCGGCACAAAGATACCTCCACAATGGCAACATTTGTACTATACACTATACTCGTTAAATGTACAAGTACTCAGATCACGTGACAGGTGCAGTTTCAAATACATTAGTAATGCCTTTCAATTCCATTTAATGGAACGTATGCCTGGAATAGCCACCGTATAAAACGTACATACTTACACAGGCATTATCAGTCAACACAGGCAAGCACAGCTGCAAATGCTACTGTAATGTATCTAATAATACCATTGAATGCCCCATGTACAATGCACATGTTTCCATTTCAATAAAGTGTATTGCGCTGTCTGTTGACCATTTTTCACAGTCTGATATCTGCTCCTGGTTATTTTACATCATGTGTTCTTCTCCCCGTTACTCACAAGGTCCATTGTGATATTATGTTGCTGAGAGCCACATTAAACCAACTAATCTTTGCATTCTCCCACCATAATCCCACCATACCTTACATACCTTACATGATATCTCACTGCATTAGTTTACACCGTGTAGCCAACAGTTTGCCTTGATTCAAGACATAGAATAGATTCGACATTCACACATCATCAGCACACAAACACACACATGAAGAAAGGTGCTAATTCCCTGACACCGTACATGACCAAAAGCTCAGCTACACCAAACTGAATTAAAAAAAAAAACACAGACACAACATGCATACCATCTTTAACGTATAGAAAAGACACATGTTCCAGTCTATGCGCCAACATCATCTAAATATTTACCCCTCAAACGAAGTCTAAGGGCCTCATTACACGGTAGGAGGTAACCATGGCGCTAATAGCGCCACGGCTACCCCCTTACCGCATTCCGGCTCCGTGTGCCCGGAGTAGGGGCTTACCAGGTCATTCCGACCTTTGAGGCACCGGTAAATTCCCATTCTGGGAACCAATCCCCATTCCCATTTGAGCCCCCATAGGGCTCAACGGGAATGGGGATGGAGCTGAAAACTCTACCGCACATTGCGGTACCATTATTAGCTCTGAAGTCCCTTAGCGGGTCCCGTCCTTAACACCTGGTAAAACCAGGCGTTAAGGAAGCGACCCGCTAAGGGACCTCGTAGTAGGGCGATAAGGGATTACCGGCACCGGTGCCCTTACCGGTGCCGGTAATCCTTTACCGCCTACCGTGTAATGAGGCCCTAAGTGCTTGTGCTCTGCAGATACCAGCACAACAGCGGGTGATACGGCACTGCTCTATCTGTTCCAACTATTCTTATGCAACCCTTTCGCCTGCTATATAAAACTCAACAGCAGAAGATAACATGCAGAGAGTACAGCTGCGTTTTTAAAAGCTGTGTGCCACATGTTTGTGTGTTTTGGTCGGACGTCGGGAGTGTGGCACAGAAGGCGAACAATTGCATTGAGTAAGAGGATTGGACAAAGCGGAAAAGTGATGAAGATGATTAGATGTATTATTATTTCTTATGCAGCGTGTGCTTTTGCTGATCCCTTGCACATTACTTGCAATCCGGTTGACAATGCTTGCGTATGTTGCTGCAGCTGGGTGCACATTTTAAGCACCACTTTAGTGCAGATTTTCAGTTAGCATTATAGCAACTTGATATATTCATTTTCAGCCCAGCTCATCTGACAAATCATCAGTTTGTTAGAAGGAGCTGTCAGGGTGAGCTAAGCGTACCTTTGTACTTTTTCAAGACTTGCGCCCTAATGGTGCATACATTAAGAAACGAGGCCTTATTAATTGGCCATAAATTGCAATTGGAGGTCGTCTGGCACAAGACAGTAGAGTGGGAACATGGAAAACGGGTGACCGGTATTCTCACCTTAGAATTAAAAATAAATATGGCATGAATTATCTTAATCGGAATTGCTACATTCCTGCTCGCCCTCAAAACTGTGAAGACTTCTTCATACTGATGCAATATATGTTACAACTCTAAGGTTCTGCAGAAAAGATCATGAAATCAGGTGACGTGTTGCAGACAGGTGAGTTCTAGATGACTATTATTATTACTATTATTATTATATCTATTGAGAGGGACGCATAGAAGCAATAGGGAAATGGGGAACTTGGGGGCAGTAAATAAAACATAAAAAAATGTTGAGTTTTTTTGATGGATATTTTCAGTAAAAAATCCATTGAAAAAACTACTGTTGGTAAAACGACATAGAACCGTTTGCATAAGATACAAAGACAACAACTATTTACATTTAATAATCAGGGATGCAAGTGTGAAAAAAGAAAAAAAATCTAAGATCTTTTATGTTAACAAAAACAAGTAAAAATAGTACCCTGTTGAGAAACATTACAGCTGATGTAATGTTTAAGCCCAGAGGATGACACTGTTGGTTTGAAATTTCAAAGTTGAGGGCAATATTTGGAGTACACAAAGTACATGCATATATGAGACTGTGCCCACCTTTTTGCATATGTGCCTTGATATGTAGGCTGGAGTGGATTAGCCAGGTGTGTGTCATGCGGGTGGAGTTTTTAAGAATTGCAGGGATGCTCCTGATTTCTTAGTGAGAAAAGAGGGCATATGATTAAGGAGGTGGCGAGACTGTTATGCAATCGTGGTTAGTATGCTGTGAGTCATTCACCCATGAAGGTTTTGTCTGAGTGGAGCGCGGGTAAGCAAGCCTGGTGAACAGATGTTAGCATAACGAGCGTCTTCGAAGCTGGAGAACAGATGGGCAAAGAGTTTACCCAACCATTTGTGCTAAACAGAAGCATCTCACGCAGTGACCTGAACATAATGTGCTTTTCTTTTCAACACAGGCAAAACAGAAAACACAGGCAACGAAGATAAAGAATAGCACATAAAAAAAGACGTATACAACAAAGTTGAAACAAATGAATAGAGCAAAATATTGATAGAACATGAGGATATGCATATGTATTACAAGCAGTTACTAAAGGGTCAGTTTGGTCAGCTTATTAAAAAGGACATCATATGAAAGTAGCTTAGCAATGGAAAATTAAAGCAGTCTGCAACAGTGAGGTGTAGACAAAAAATAGACATATCGGGCCTCATTACACGGATGGCGCTAAGGGATTACCGGCACCGGTAAGGGCACCGGTGCCGGTAATCCCTTAGCACCATACTACGAGGTCCCTCAGCGGGTCCCGTCCTTAACGTGTGGCCAGACCACACGTTAAGGAAGGGACCCGCTGAGGCACTTCAGTGCAAATAACGGTACCGCTAATAGCGGTACCGTTATTTGCTCCTTCCCCATTCCCATTGAGCCCTAAGGGGGTTCAAATGGGAATGGGGAAGGGCCCTGGTGAATGGGGAATTACCGCCCCCTCCAACCTTGGAATGGGGCGGTAATTCCCCCATTCACCAAGGCAGAATCGTTAAAATACCGGCGGCAACCATGGCGCTAATAGCGCCATGGTTACCGCCGTCCGTGTAATGAGGCCCATTGTCCCGAGTTTATTTAGAAAAGTCATTCAAATTGAGTATTATAACAGACTGGACCGGTCATCCACTCGTATGTGCATTTAAAAAAGAACATGCACTGTCTGTGAAAATCATTTCACTTCTTACTCCTTGCACTTCCTTTTCTCAGGCGATGTGACGTCAGAAGTTGCTGGGGTGCTTATGGTATGTAGGTGATCATGGGCGGTTTCTCTTTTTCACTTCAAGAGAAGGAACCAAGAGCCTGCGAGAGATCATTCAAGGAGTGTGCGTTGTGAACAGCAGCGAGGTCTTGAGGTACAGGTGTGAGACAAAGGATCACACTCCTGTTCAGTGTCACAAGCAATGGATTATATAAGTTTGATTTCATCAATTGCCTGATCCAAATTGAAACTAAATTTGTGGAGCAGTTGCTCGTTAGAAATATTGCCCTTACTTTTGTTAATTCTTCTTCAATCAAGATGCAAAATAGTGGTGCAAACTACCAACAATGTATCACTCATCAGAGGAAAGACACCATTCAAAATATGGGTCAGAACCAGTCCTCCACTAACAATCGTAATGAAACAGCACTTCAGATGACCACATGGGATGTCAACCCACATACCCCAACCAATGAACACATGCGTTTGGATGGAAAGGGTTCATTAACACCACACATGTGTGGTATAATATCAATTAAATACCACACAAACTAGATTAATCTGCATCCCATACTGAATGACCCCCACCATCTCACAGGAAGCATCTGTTTCACATGTCCACAAACATCCGGCATTACAGACATTATAGTTTGTCATATTTTAACATCCAAAGCCACCTAACACTACTAGCAAACCCTGTGACATACTGATGCCAGGCTTTGGAACTGTGCATCCTCTTACCCTGGCTTGTTCTTAGGAGGATATAGGGCATCCGGTAATATTATCCCCATATATATGGGCGCCATACATAGAGTCTCCAGGAAAAGGCAGTGGCGCCTTTATATATGGTGACCATATATATGGTGTCAAGAGGTGCACTGGTTGTGTGAGTGTCCCATGGTCCTCTTGAAAAAGGTTATGGGTGTTGCAGGGGTGTCCCAAGCATGTTCCATGTGATAATGTCCCTGCAAAATGCAGCCAAATGGCAAGATTTTTGTCAGACATGTTTTCAAGGACATTATCACATGAAACCGAATATAGAGAGACTAGACCCACTGTTCAGGTTTCTGATAACTATCCACATACAGAAAACACCACTAGGAATGACCTGTCAATGGGATGGGGACATGCCATCGAAATGTGGAACCATTTAATCCGCACAATCACAAATACACATCTGACAACCAAAGCAGACCTCCAGGAAGCAACAATTCATGCAGCTCTCCCACTGCACATCCCTCAATGAAGTTAAAATAAATACATCAAATAAAGACTTCTTCTGTTTCTAAACAACATCCTCAAGACCCAGATCAGAATAACCTAAAAAGAATAAATATACTGCATTTTACACCTGGTGTGGATTTTACCTAGCTCAGCATTAGATACCAGTGTGAAACTGGAAATCACAGTTTGATCCCAAGGGGGCTCACTCATTGCTTCCGCATTTCGGGTTTGGTAAATTGAGTAAGGACATAGCTGGTACTATAATTACTGTGCTTTGACACAGAAAGACTAATGTATGGTTTAAAATACAAATATGATTTTACTATTATGGATCAGTCTCCTTTCTCAAAGGCACTCCTGAGAAAAACCTGCCCTTGACCTGAAAGACATACCAAACTATTGTCCGATTATGAGCCTACTGTTTATAGACAACGTCATCGAGGAGGTAGGTGCTAATCAACTAATTACAAAAATCAGTCTGCTCCAACGGTACCCACCTATGTTCTTCCCCAAAGCAACAATGTAACAGTCACCTTAATGCCAATAAAATAATTGATAAAGGGGATCCCTGACTGCTAATCCTCCTCGATCATTTGGCTGAGTTCAACCATCACACTTTACATTACACACTGGCAGAGAATCCGGGCACAGTTGGTCCATATCATATGCTAGCCGGGCTGAAACTGCCCTTGACTCATGTATATTTTTCTGTGCTTGCTCCCTACACACATCGACTATTATGGGCCTGATAAACCAGTACCTCAATTGAAGGCACAGTGATGCAGCAGTGTCATTTCCTTTCAGCCAAGCTCTATCAATAACATGGGTGACACACCCAAATGGACAGTCAACAGGACATGGCTATTATTGTACAGAACGCCTTAAAGACGTTTATCTCAAACTTGTTGAAGGAAAACATGTTCTACCAAGCATACGTTGCAGCAATGACAAACCTTCTGCCATGATAAAGTCCTTATTTCATTATCACGCATGCAGTAAGAGCTAAGAAAATTGGCGTAAAATGTTTCTACTTTAGGCTGTTGGGCTGCAAAGCTTGATTTAACAAATATATCAGCACGACCTTTAACCAAGGCGTATTGCCTTGTGTTTAACTTTTCTGACAATACTTCCACGAGGGTCAGGCATCGCTTTTCATTAATTGCTCTTTATCTTCTATTTAACATGACTTTCATGTGAGTTAAGGCTTATATTCTCACACATTAAAGACACCTCGAGCATCCCCTGACGTGGACGAGTTTACAAGGTCTTATGATGGAATCTTCCCTTGCCACTTCTACGCTGTGATGCGTACCCAACATGCCCTAGAGATTGTGGCTCCGTGGTCCTATTATACATGCACCTTTTCCAAAACAGCTTACAACCATGACATCCAGAGCTTGGGTTCTTCAGTGGTGAATGAAGGTGATTTTAGCATTGTATGCACCAACATATTTGGAGTTTTGCTAGGTGTGTCCCTCTGCTCTGGCATCAATGTAATGTAACGAGTGAAGGCAAGCACTTATGTAAAATAGGTCAATTCCGAAAGGCAAAACACGACCTAGGACTCTAATGGGGACAGATTATATGAAAAAGATTTGACCAGTGCATGATATTTGTTTGTGTGTGTTGGCACTGTACACCACACCAACGTTTTGCATTGGTGTATTTTCTGTGGCATGT
Organism: Ambystoma mexicanum; assembly: GCF_040938575.1. NCBI lineage: Eukaryota > Metazoa > Chordata > Amphibia > Caudata > Ambystomatidae > Ambystoma > Ambystoma mexicanum. Next base: position 431,961,997 of record NC_090939.1, on the reverse strand, counting down.
TCCACTCTCAAACATTGATTGTCCCCAAATTCTGAGCTAATATTTTGCATTTTACAAACATGGCTATGCAATGTTCCCCATTCCTTATAACCAGGCAGTCATTCTGGCAAAGAGAACGTTACTTGCCATTATTTTCAGCCAGAGGCGTTGTGATAAGGTATGCCATTTTAAAGGACATTAATGACACATATGATTCTAAAGTAAATGCTAGACATTAATTCATGGGACCCGGGCTGGATTACAAAACACGTTTGGCCAGTGCAAAACGTTTGGGGTAACTGGGAGGGATTTTGCCTTTTTTCATCTTGTCAGAATATGAACATTAGATCCTGCTCTTATTTTGTGCAATCAAAGAATTTCACACTCGTTTTCGTTCGTCGATACCGCATATTGGAGGTGCAATGAGTTGTTCTATTGCGTTGAGGAATCTTCTGGGATTACATTCCATGCCCGATGCTGCGATTAAAAAGTGGGCAATGATGTATATACTACGTCTATGAATATTTAAATATTCATCACTTGAAGTTTGTTTATGTGCCAACCGGTGTAAAAATGTGAAACTCTGTTTTGTAACTTAACGTCCACAGTTCTGTCTAATGTACTACTGCCTCAGCAGTAAACAGACTAGAGATAGGTGCAGTACTGTATGAGCCTTCATGATAAAGGAAGGGAGCTGCTGTCCAAGTATCACACACAAAATGTCCCATTTACCAAAGGAGATAAGTGGAAAAACAGCAACTACAAGCAAAGCGTGTAGGCAAAGCCTGTCTGCTTACAGAGCAGGCCCAGCGGTGTGATCAGTGTCAATGATGACATTGCGCTGCCACAGCAACAGGAGCCCGGCGTGATTTATTGTTGGTTGTGAGAACTAATTTACACTCAAGACATCTACAAGAGGACCATAGCAGTGCTGCTGTTCTTTGTAAATAAAGGCCAGACTCCTTCTGGCAGTTTCCAGAGGCTTTGTCGTGCTGGGATCTGAAGGGAAGGGAACTAAGGATTAAGATAGTAGCCATGAATGAAAAAAAAGTTCTCTGAGAAAAAGGAAAGCACGGAAAGGGCAACTTCAGCAAACACACGGTGCTGAGTCAGTGCGATTCACTGCCAAGAAGAGATTAGCGATCACATTTGCAACACTGTTTGCCCGCAGAAGAAAGTTGATTGCCACAATTGCTTTTCACTGGTGGCTTGGAGTGTTTCACTTAAAATTAACTTCAACTAAAATGGATGCACACCCAGGGCTCATATTTCTGCATTGTTCACTGTATTCCGCACTCTAAGCGTTTGCTTATGTTGTCCTCCCCTCTTCTTGGTGACTTACTCTGGCTAACATACTCATGTTCCGAATGAGCTGTACTTCTCTTATGAGCTCTAATGAGAGTGAATCGTATCCATAATTACTTTATTATAAGTCCAGTGCCCGTTCATGTTACGCTGATAAACACAATCTCATAGTTCTTTGTCCACAAATACAACTAAGTGTATCAAATATGCGTAGATGCTAACTCAGTACTAAAATAATTTGCTCAGAATGCATACATAAGAAAGGCGCAGTGAATTGGTGTTTGAGGGCCAATGTATTTCATTACTTGAAATGCACCACAACCTAAAAAAAAGGATTTTTAGGAAAAAGCAATGTTTGTTAAAAAAACATTGAATGAGCCACATCTAAGGTGGACCATTGCCTGGAGTACCTCCTTATGTTTTGTAATGAATTTTCACTGCAGGTTTTTCTGTTGCATTGATAGCGCGTTCATGCCAATGCTTACCTTAACTCACCTGACAAGCTCTAATGAGAGTAAAATATGTGATATAGTTATTTTATCTCCGTATTATACTCATCAGATGATATTGAATTCTGTCTATTGTTGTGATTCCAGACCTGATATGTTAATTACCTGTGTAATCCTCTCAACAGAATTGATATTTCACAGAATACAAAAGCCAAATTAGACAAATTCGTTTGGCGGATGGAGTAATACGCCTTTGAATGGTTGAGGTTTTACTCATAGTTTGATGTTTTTGTCCTAGGCAACTCCCCATCTAAAAGGTGGGCCCATTCAGATCTCCATTTACTGTTAAAAAACATGCAGTACTTTACATTAAAAAAAAAGATAAATTAACAGTAATAACTGCCACTGAGAAGAGTAACACGTATTGAATGAATACAGAACAAGTGCAGGGACATATATAATCCTTTTTTAAAGATGTATAATGTACTACGTCCTTCTAATGGGAATATCCAGCACATGTGGTTGCACGTGTGGCTGATGACTCAGACTGATTAATGGAGATTTAGGTATCAGGAAAATCGTATCTGAAAATGATCATTTGCAGATTTTTCCAGAAGGCAATTTTTCTCAAGTTGGTTAATAATGAAAACCGAATAGAAGTGCAACACTAATATTTATAATTACATTTTTCAATAATTTGCAACGGCTGAATGAGTAGATAGAGACATATTTGTATAATAATCACATTTATTAGTATGAACATAGTTACTTTACCCTAAATTATATGTTTTTGTTGTTTAAGGGCCTGATTCGTGGAATTATCTGCACAGAACTGTTTGCAAAATCCTGTTTGTTGATTCATGAAATTGAATGCGCAGAACTTCCGTAGTTTGCCTTGACTTCACACAGGCTTGGCACGTCACTGAGAGAGGCCGAGTGCCTTGTGCACGACGCCACACAGAGTGTCTTTGTGACTTGTGCAGGGGGCAGGGTAGGGGAGCAAAACGTGGAAAATGAGGAACAACAAGGGAAAATGTGTGCGCTACGAGGACGCAATCAGTTCATCACATGCCCACTATTGCGCAGAACGATACGTATTCATGGAACCGACCGACCAACCTCTGAGGCGGGGAAATGGCCATGCAAAAACTGCATACTATCTGCCACCCAAAGGCAGGCGTACAGGCACTTGAGCATACAATTCATAAAGCCAACACGGAGGATCCACATACAAGGCCCAAGTTGCACCCATGCTCAGCTGTCCAACCAGAAGACCATGGTCCTCATTTCACAGGGTGTCCATGCCATAGATGAAGTTGCATCCATGGAAAGTTTGACGTGTACAATGCAATTTGATTCAGGCTGAGCTATCAACATGTGACGGTTCATAGAAAAAAAATGAAATCAGCTAATAGTATTTATACCTTACGGAAATGTACAAATTCAAGAAGGACATGTTTAATTCCATTGCATCCAATTAAGGATGACATTATATAAATGACTGCTGAAAAGTGATAGTGAATGTGAGGTTCATGTAGCCAATAAGCAGAAACAGTAAAAGTGATTTTTCACTTCTTAGAAAACACATATAAACACAGTTAGCACATGAAGGTGATTATTGACCTCCTTACATTTCATCCGAGTACTTGGAATGCAGACATTCCAAGCATTTAGACCGAAGAAGAAGAAGACAATGGAGCAACAGAAAGCATTCCTCTGCATTCACGGAACAGCAGTTCCATTTCCAAGCAACCCTTTTCTCAACGAGCTACTCATTCTCTTGGAGAACCTATTTTTAACTCCATCTTTAACATGACATGCCACAACCAATTCAATGAAGCACAGTGAACGTTAACATCTGGTGCAATGCTTTTGCTTTTGTGTGGGGACTGTGTTCACTGGCCACAGTACATGCTAATGCTAAAACTGTTGCATTGAAACCACGTTTACAATTACAATGCTTACCTTTTAAATACAACCTTGTTTTTAAAAAAATACTATGAATTGAAGCCACATTTAATTTACTAACACATTTAGTGGATTTACTATAGTCACCATTAAACTAATGTGTTACTTCACCACAACACCAAAATTCTATTTTGCTAGTGCCAAGTTGTGCTAATGGCCTTATGGACCGCTGGACGGGTCATTACACCTCAAGATAATGATTTGCTTCAATTTATGGCCCAAGGAGAAGGCTGTATTAAGTGGCACCTTTAACAGTAAATGCTACTGTGATGCTAAAGTGGCGGTTGACAAAAAATATGCAACCTGTTTCTTTGTCTTCCCTTCTTGGATACAGACATTTGGCTCACTGCATCATCTTACTAGTGTCAGAGTGGAGATTAAAAGCATTTGCAAGCCACCAAATTGTAGCTACTCTATAATGATGTTGAACGGGAAATCATATTATACCCTCTAAATCGTATGTATATATATTGGCCTAGGCCAAGTCGCTCTGCGAGGAAATCGATGTTGCAAGGTCCTGACCTTAGATCAATCTTAGCCGCCATTTTTGGTTCATCCGCCATTTTGTTTCTCGCTCCAAAGTCACCCTGTGTTCTAAGTTGGTGGACAGTATTCTTCTGTTGGTTACATGGCCGTCTTGACCTCTGCGTGCATGTTAATGCCTAAACTGCCCGCAGGCCAAATGTTAGGGTCATGTAATGAGACCTTGTCCTTCGTTGACCTGTGGATAGAGGATTACCTGTACCAACGATACTAATCCGTGAACATATGTTAAGCACAATGTTATGTAAATACTAAACGTGAACACTTGTTGGACTGCATTGTATTAAAATATGTACTAAGGGTTATGTTAGATCCAAGAATACACTGTTGCTATTGTAACCTGTTGGGGAATGTATTAAGGATAATCCGTAAATGTATAGATGCATAAATTATGAACGAACTCGGCATGAACCCCTAGCCCAAGGAAATGGTTAACCTGAAAGTGGGCTGAACATCATGTTAAAAAACTGTATAAAAAGAGCAAATATTCTGATGTACAGTCCCACTCACTGCACACACTGAACAGGGCTGGTATTAGCTTTGTCGTACTGAGGGCCTGATAGCTATCTGTTGCTTTGTCCTTTGAAACTGTTCAGTTGTAGAATAAAGATCTGTGTATCTTTTTGAACCCGCATTTGGTGTATTTCCTTTTGGGGTACTCAGCCTCGATATCTTGTTTTTGCTTTCACATGAGGGATCACCAAAATGTGATGAAAATACTTTCAAATGAGCAACTTTGAATGCATTGGTGGTTTAATAATTGTCATACACATTCAATATTGTTGTTTTGTATTGTTGACAAAGACATTTGCAACATTGAAGCGGGTATCAAATAAAAAGACGGCCCCCATGATCAATTCAATTTCATAAGTCATCAAGGATGATTTTAGCACCCTCACATGTTACTGTTAAAACATTTAGTGCCAGTGTGTCTGTCAGTCCCACAATCACTCCCACTCCATCCTCAAATAATGGTTTCAATTGGCAAATAGCTGTTTTTAAATCTTTAATCTGCTTTTAGATTGTGGCAATGTGATTTAGAGTTGTTAAATTGAAACAATTGATTTAATCCAACACACCTCACTTCTATCTCTTTTCGAGAAATTGCAATACTTCCAATTTTATAAATGCATCTTTTACGTACTTGATGCAGGATCTAAAACAACATGCAGGCTTGCTAGAATAGTTCCATAGCTATATGTGTGCCATACATATAATGGGAATGCCAGCTGTGCTAATTCATGTACAGTTATTCATGCAAACAATCAGACCCACAGCACAGCTGCAAAAAGTTGTAGTTTACCCATGCACGCATTAATACAGAGGTCTGCAAACTATGGTTCCTCAGATATTTTGGACTATGGCTCCCATGATCCCTCTCTGTTGACTATGCTGGCTAGGTCTGATGGGAATTGTAGACCAAAACATCTGGAGAGCCACAGTGTGCAGACCCCTGCATTAGGACAAGTCAAAAATGAAAACCGGTCAAGTGGTACAGCGAGTAGAGCGCTCGCTTTGACACCGGTGCAGAGTCTGCTAACGCAGGTTCGAATCCCGGCGGGGCCAAACTCAGCCTTTCATCCTTCGGAGTTCGATAAATGAGCACCACACACCGTGGGTAATAATAAGCAGCGCTCAGATACCTGAGGGTTTGTAGCGCTATATAAATGCCAAACTATTATTAATTATTATTATATCAGTATAAGTACCACTGATAGAGTGGTCATTCTGAGTAGCATTTCCAGGGATGATGCAGTGAGGCAAACACCCACATAACAACATAATGAATACTTGCTAATCTTTGACAACTGATTTCCCATACATATCTTTTCATGTACATAGCACAAGGGGCCTCATTAAAGAAAAGTTGTACCACTGCAAATGCAATTTGTCCAACTATTGGTACAAAGGTTAAATTGTCCTAGTAGATGTATTTCTTGCAAACGTTTGCACTAGAAACGTTTCTAGGGAAATGGTTGCCTTAGTGCTAATAGCAAATGCACCAGTGCAAAGTGTCTGTAATCATGTTCAACCCCCACATTCATTTCATGAAGGGGACCACCTCCTTGTGCTTTCACTTCTGAGTTATTGTCCCCTTCTCTACAACGTAGTGGAAATCTGAGGGGTAAACAAAGCTAATTGCCGCCATCACTCCTCACTTTTCCTCTACTTGGTGTAAAAGTGAAAATGCTGCACGTGAAATTTGCTTTGCAGGCAGCATTTACAAAGGTTTTCTTCAGAATACAGCTGCTTTTACCAGGTAGAAATGTCAGGTGAACCCCAAAGGAATCCATTGCATTAATGCCAGCATGAAAATCCATGCTGGTGTTAATGCACCAGTATGGCGTAGCGGGAAATGTAATTGGACAGATTAGGCCACCTCACTCATCGACTATGACATTCAAATTGTTAAAAATTAGGAGGATAACACGAAATGGCGGTAAACACATGTACCACCATCTATGGTTATCCACTTCACCTGGAGCACAAACCCCAATGTAATATGCCTGCAGAATCGTAAAGCCACATAATAAGCAGACAGGAAGGGAAGGAGAACCATTACGCCCAGTTACTGCAGAATATGTGTATAGAGGGAAGACACTTAGGGGCTGATTCATGGAATTTGTGCTCTGAAAAAAACGGGGATTTGTGCGCCATTCTTCCCGCAAATCCCCATTTGTTAAACAGGGATTTGCAGGCAGAATGGCCCACAAATCCCGGTTTCTCGGCGCACAAATTCCATGAAACAGCCCTTAAATATATCAATCATCTCAAATAAGCACAACACGAATTTCCTCACCAAAAAAAACCATATTGAATTATGCAAAAGTCCTAAACTTACACACGTACAATATGCAATGAAAAAGACAGTTCAGTAAAACCAACATGATATCCATATCCGTGTAAAACCTACAACATGCATCATTAACATTTGCAAAGGTCGGTTTCTGACACACCTAGTAGTAAAACATAACCATTTTCAGTGCCTTAAAATGAGTGTTTTGTTTTAATCACCGCCGATGTTTGCCTCCCAGGACATATAAAAGCACATAAAGGCAACGTGGTATGAGATTTGTCACAGTCCAGAGACCTACAAAATGTCCTCTTCAAGATCAAAAAGCATATTTTCTTTTTCCTAGCACCATACTGCGTATGCTTTTTTTTTTCTTTTTTTTCTCAGTATTTCAGTATATACATGTAAGAATGAAAACGGGAACTCACCCTTAACTTTGCTCTTGGTTGCAGCCACTGGGGCAAGGGCAAGATTGCAAGAGGAGAAGAGAACAGACAGAGATAGATTAGAGAAATGATCGGATATGGTGAGTATACAGAGAAACGTTATCACTATTGATTCAGAGTGCACAAAAACAATTTTAAAGAAGATTTGAGCAATTTGTTTGAGAGCTGTACAGCTACCCCTGACCGAAGCTTCTGTTAAGACAGACGACATGTGCTTTAAACTTAGTTAGTATATGACAAACATCCTTGGCAGTCAAGGCACAGCGCACGGGGAGACCATTTACCATTGATCATCAACAGCAGGTCCAATTCTATTTTTTTTAACAAACTCTAAAATGTATTAGTTGCACAAGACAGTATTCACTCAGAATGCTTCCGAGCACCAGCATGCTTCCTCCATGATCAATAATTGTCTCTCGCCCCACCTTTTAATAAAGCAGATTTTACCAAGCAATATCCTTCTTCAGTATAGATAGGAACCACGCAATCAGAAGAAAACAAATTTGTATCATGAAGCTGGTTGGTTGGGATACTCCATTGTAACAATTTTATGACTAAACATGATACCACAATTGCTTTACTTGAAGTGAAACTAAAAGACATCCTTTGTCCCGTTTATGAGGGAACATCTCTTTTAGAGGGTAGAGTTTTCAATTTACTTGCTAGATTTATTTTATCCTCATATTCATCTAATGCTAGAGGGCACCACATCTATCAGGAGTGAGCCATTGCAGAAACGGAGGTGACCTCACACTGCAGAAGCTCTGATCAGAATTGCAAAACAGTTGTATCTGTGACAACAAAGTGCTGTTTTCATTTCATCCATGAAATGTCAAACACATTTCATTGCCTTCAACTGGACCTCTCTCGCTTTGATCATTATTACTGGCAGGTGTCGTTCACTAATTGCACTTACACTGCATGGAAACATAAGAATAATCCAACATTGCCATGAAACGTCATTAATTGAGAAGACTACAACTAAGTGCAAACAAACTTCAAAAAAAGTAATTGGTGGTCCTCTCAAATCTTTTAATGCGACTCGATTGATCCTACACATGTTTGAGTGGTTTTTGGCATGGTTGAGTCCTAGGCCAAACCAGTGGAAGTTTTCCAGATCTCTTTTGTTGATTCTGACAGGCAGGAGACTCGGGTCAAATATCATGCTGATTTGTGAGGTGGGTTCATCAAATTAAGTCCTTGAGGGCTAATCTGTTCAGTTTGATCAGAAATAAGAGCCCTCATATCTCCTAAAGAAAGGATGCTGCTCCGTAATAAGCTTGGCTCACTTGCTGTTCCTTTGAGGATGTTGAAGGGATGTGATGTAATCTGTTATACATGGCTGAGATGTGGCACGTCTTGAGGAGTTTCGAAGCATTTTGGAAATATTGGTGCTTGATTTAATATATTTTGCTGTTATTTGCAGTGTTTGGTTGTTTTTTTTGTGCTCCTTTTTTGTGCTCCAGTGTTTGTTCGTGTTTTTTGTTATATTCCACCATTGAAAAAGCAAAATCAAAAGCAAAATACCTCTTCCCTTTGCTCTTGTCGCTTTCCCCTTTTGGTTCACTTGATTACACTTTAAAAATACAAAAATACTTCTCAGGTGCCATTCATTCCTCCCCCAAAGGAAATGTTGCTTACCCTCTACAGTCCTCCTTCCACCCTTTTTGTTGTTGTGGTCATATCTGTAGAGTAATGTGTTCTTTTATTTTGTTTCTAGTTCTTTGAGACAAATTATTTGTGTCTTTAATTTTGACTGATTCACTTTTCCTTGAAATGTCTGCTATTCTGATGAGGGGTATTGCATGTTTTTGGTGTTGGGCAAAGCAGGAGCTGGGAGGGGAGGGGAACACTCTCTTTTTATCCTTGTAGGAGAAGAAGGAGCGTGAAAACCTTGTGCTGTTTGTTATCACCATCTTCTTATGGGTACAGGCCATGCAGCATCTCTGGACCACTTAATCGGCATGGAACACTGAGCCATTGGTGTGACCTTAGGAGAAGGATGGACGGAGGTGCGGGCCATCAGTAGAGGCATCATTGACCACAGAGTCAGGGGAAGCAGGGCCTTCGGTAGTGGCTCCAATAGAGGAAGTGGAGGCAGGGCATTTTGTGGCGGCCCCAACTGAGGCAGACCTGTGGTGGAGAAAGAGGGCATGCAGGTGCTATGAGAAGAATACACATGCACACATCTCATGTGATAGAAATGGGCAGCGGCTGCAAGTACCCTGAAGTACAGAGGTTGACGTTTTCTGACTAGTGGGGGTAATTGTAGAGGAGAAAGCAATCTTGGCCCAGCAGGTTGTGGGTGAAGCAGATGAGGAGGTCCATGAGGAGGACATTAAGTGGGAGGAGCAGCCTGGAAGGATGCCACAACATGAGGTTGACCTGCCCTAGGGTGTGTAGGTATAAGCAGGGGACAAGGAGGTGGTGGAGAAGGAGCCTGGCTTTATGTCACTATTGCAGAGGGGGCACGGAAGGAACAGGACTCCCACTCCCAGGGAGACAAGACTTATTTCCACATGCAGCCCTGATGGTCTTGTGTGTGCCAGTATTTTGACCTGCCACTGGAGAAGCCCTTGAAGAGTGACATGTTTGAGGTATTTTGCATAGTGGTGGGCAGAGGCAGGAAAAAGAGACAGAGGCATAGAGACAAGGGATCACTCTGGGGCCAACAGCCATGTGCAAGCCACGTAAAACAAGTACCACCTTCATCAAATATGCCAGTCTTTATTCAAAATCAGTTTGGGTCTATTTGACCTAAAACATTTGTCCTTATCACATTTGATCACATATATTTGACCATTTATTTGGTCTAAAAAGTGGGGGGAGACTCCCCACAGCTCCCCCCTTCCCCCCAACCTAATCTATATTCTTACCCAGCCCCAAATATATATATATATATATATATATATATATATATATATATATATATATATATATATATATATATATATATATATATATATATTAATTACATGGCCACGGTAGTGGTTAAGTTGGTGTTTCCATAGGAAGAGCACTTTTTGGGCGGCTTATAACTTCGCTCACCCTGGACGGATCCTCACCAAACTTTGCAAAAAAAGTAGATGGGTCACTCTGAATTTTTTTGCAAAGTTTGGTGAGGATTCGTCCAGGGGGGGAAAAGTTATAGGGGGGGGTCCCAAAACTTTTTTTTTCCCCATAGACTGAATGGGAAAAAACTTTGCGCACGGCTACAGCCCGAACCGCTGGACGGATTTACACCAAATTTGCGGCAGGAGCGGCGGCCTGGTCCCAAAAGCGTGCTTTTGTACATTTGGTGTACATCTGTCCAATAGTTCTTTTTAAAAATGACCAAAATGTAAGGCAAAAAAATTAGTGATATCTGCGTTCGCTTCGCGGACGGACTTCCCTGTTTGCTCCGCGGACAGCACCCCGATTGGCCCATGGGCTTGCGTCATGTCCGCGGACATGCAACGTGTTCGCTGATTGGACGGCGAGGGTCGTGGAGTGCGTCAGATTTTCTGTGGCGCCTGCCATCTTGTATTCGCAGTCGACCGCGTACAGCGCAGTGAAACGTGGATAAAACATTGTATTTAGTGCCGTGTGTTGGTGTGTAAGAGTGTTTGGGGAGGGTGGGGGAGTATGAGATAGGTTCAATGTTTTTTTTTTTATGTGCTAGACCTTTTTGTTGCGTTCGATTTGTCTGCGGAGAACACGGCTGTTCTGACATTTTGTAAATAAACTAAATGGTGGGGTGTTTAGAGGACGGAGTATGTGTCATTTTTGTTCGCAAGGAAGGTAAAAATGAGCTATGAACACTCGCGGTGTACTTAATTGTTCGTAAATACACAAACTGGGAGTGCCCTCAGGACGCTGTCCGTATTGTAATCTGTCTAGTTGAATGTGTTCTAAGAACATTGTTTGTATTGTTCGTTGTCAGGGTGAAAGTGTTTTAAGAGCACTCCTTTTGTTCGCTAATAGTACAATTTCCTAGGGGCGTCAACCGACTTTTTGTCCACTAAAGAAACGATAAATCCAGCTGGTGTGCGCCGACATTATGTGATAATCCTATGACTGGCGCTATTGACCTGGCTGACTTTCTTTTGCGACACTAAATCATATCTCCCGCACCTAAGCCTGATATTATCAAAGCATTCATATTCCCCGCCTTTCTCCGTGACGTTACAGGGTGCGTAATGAAACGCGCCCAGTCGTCTCCAGTACTACGCGACTTTACACAGAACCCGGAAGACAACACATATTATGTCACAACACAGCGCGCCACAATTCGGAATATGAAACTGTGATTTAAAAGCAAAGAGCAAGATTGTAAATGTTGTAAAGTACATTTATTTGATATCAAATGTTTAGAGAATATTCAGCAATTTGCATTTGTCTTTGTTGTCGATCCGCAAAAGTTCATGTTGAGACACGCAATGTTCCTTTGCGGTACAGAGAGTGTTAGATCAGCTTACAACTCAGTGCACCACAATTCGGAATATGAAACTGTGGTTTAAAAGTAAACAGCAGGATTGTACATTTGGTAAAGTACATTTATTTCACATGAAATGTTTAGTGAATATTCAGCGATTTGCTATTGTCTCTGCTGTCGATCAGGAAAAGTTTATTTGGAGCCACGTGTTGTTCCTTTGCGGTAGATAGGGTGTCGGTTTATGATAAAAGCAGTAAATGGTCGCTCTGATAATCGGAAGGTTGCTCCAACAACGAGCCATTAGACCACCCTATTGGTTGGTATGTTGTTTGTAGCCGCTAGTACTGCATAAGGGCATATTGGTCCTTGGCGATTGTCCCATAAAATGGTGAGGGTCATGAAGATGCATATTTGGACTTGCACCTGGCAGTTGAAGACCCCATCCGCTGGAGTCTGTAAATCGTGACATAGACAAAATGGGGCCACGTACCTGTTTTAAAAAACATAAATTAGTCTCACCAGCCGATCTTCATTAAAAATCATCATTTTATTTATTAGGGCGTGAAACTATTTGCTATCGAAGATAGTGCAACAGAGTATGTTAATAATAAAATAATAATATTTTCCCATTCATATAGCACTAAGAACCGTGAGGTATGTAAGCGGTGCTTATTATTAACCACGGTGTGTGGTGCTCATTTATCAACCACGGAAGGATGAAAGGCTGAGTTTCGCCTTGCCGGGATTCAAACTTGCGTTAGCAAGCTGTGAACGGTTGTCAAAGTGAGCCCTGTACTCGCTGTGCCACTTGACAGGCTACAGTGAAGTGGCACAGCGAGTAGAGCGCTTGACCGCCTATAGACCGGTTAAATTTTTTCTATTAACCCACCCTGTGTCGTCTGCCTTTTTCAGAGCCCTCTAAACGACAGGGGATCAATTTGGTGGGGATAGTGCGCGGTAGAAAACATTATGCCACTTTCAACGAACAAGTTCAACTTGAGCGGTCTTTAATGCTACGCTATTGTAATTATATTTGGTATAAAGTAATCTAAAGGGTTACTTACAGTACAATTGCAATTTCCATTGTCTAGGAGTGGTGCAGTCCCAAAATACGACTCTGCGTGTGCCAACGATCTTTCGTATAGTGATATAATATGTAAAAGTGGTTTCGTTTCAGAAATTTCATCTTTATCTTCTCTTACGTTTTAGCAACACTCCTTCAAGAGAAGTCTTTCATCACAATCTCTGTCTGTCAAGGTCAAAACACAATACAACCTTATAGTCCGCTTCGTGAGCCTCTCCGGGGCCCGAGAAAAAATGGAAGCAGCTGACCTTCACTGTGAACGAGCATAAATTCTTACTTTGCAACATTCTGTGTAAAGCCATCTGTAGAAATTGTGAAAGCAGCTGACCTTCACTGTGAACGAACATAAATTCTTACTTTGCAACATTCTGTGTAAAGCCATCTGTAGAAGTTGGTTTTTGCACGCCATGTTTGTATATTGTTTGCGTGATATTAAAAAAACTTTGTTAAAGGGACGTTATGGTTAAGTTGCGCTATTAAAAACCTATGAAATTCAGTGAAAAAACTTTGTTAAAGGGACGTTATGGCTCAAAGTAAAACCGAAAAACTCCTGAAATTCGCCAGTTATGGTAACATAAGGAATCATAACTCGCGCCACCGTGCACTGCTAACACTAACACCCAGGACATCAAAGATGACATCACAAATGTCATTGATGACATCACTGATGACATCACATGTGCATTTACTTTTCATGAAAACTCTGTAGGAGGGATTCTTATAATGTTGACCAAGAAGTGTCAAGGATCATTTGAATGCATATCATGAGCTAATTAGTCCATTAAGCAATGCATTGATATACATAGCATTCTATTATGAAGTTCTATCCAGTATACTAAGCAACTCATGCAGAAACTTAGGCAGTGGGTGCAGTATACATGATGAAGGTGCAATATTCATAATCTTGCCATGTAGAATAATGAAATGATAACTGCTTTCTTATTAGAGTTTTGCATACTGTGAAGCATGTAATAAGTAGCTAATAAAACCCACTTAATACATAATTGCATTATTACAGACAAAACACAAAGAGACAACAACATATACAAATATGAGTATATACAGGGACAGAGAAGTAAGCAAAAAAGCATAAGTAGTAGCTGAAATAGTTCATAACCTAACTGATTATCTTTATGCAGAGAAATGATTGCTCTGTTTCAAAGCTGCTACTAACTGTATCTATGTGTATCAAATGATGTCAGTGAACCCTAAGTAAAGGAGTGTGAGTACAAAGTATACAAATATGAGCATATACAGGGAAGGTATAGTAATGAAAATAAAACTATGAGAAAGTGCTCATAACTCTAATGATTATCTTCATGCACAGAAAGGATTGCTCTCTTTCAAGCCTGTGTCTTCCGCTATATTTATGTTTCATATGATATGACTTGACCCTAAGTCTACAAATATAGTACCTTTTCAATTTTTACTTCCTGACTGTTACTGAAGAAAACTATGTGGCTTAGATATGTCAGTAAAGGAAAAAAGGGAGAGCCAGCCATGTGATGTCATCAGTGATGTCATCAATGACATTTGTGATGTCATCTTTGATGTCCTGGGTGTTAGTGTTAGCAGTGCACGGTGGCGCGAGTTATGGTTGCTTATCTTACCATAACTGCCGAATTTCAGGGGTTTTTCGGTTTTACTTTGAACCATAACGTCCCTTTAACAAAGTTTTTTCACTGAATTTCATAGGTTTTTAGTAGCGCAACTTAACCATAACGTCCCTTTAACAAAGTTTTTTTCACTGAATATATATATGTATATATATATATTTGCAAAGCCGGGAAAAAGAATTTCCAGTTCTCCCAGGGAGGGATGGCACTCGCGGCAACACACAAAACGCTGGTGTCAGTTACTTCCTCGAATCAAAATCCAATGCAGTGTAGGGTTAAGTTCATTATCCAGTTTTATTAGGCATCTGCCAGATTTAAAAGTGCACGGTACAACGCGTTTCGCCGCCTACTCGCAGCTTGTTCACGTACAAGTGAAACCCACAACCAACTGTGTTAATATAGGTTAACAAACAATTAACCAGTCTCTATGGTTCTTTGTACCATTTGTCCTTTGTCGCTTTCTAGTACCTGCTATATGTATAGCTTCAGTGAATGGAGAGAAAAACACGGCGGCCATTTTGTAAGTGGCAAATTTGCCTTGTATAATGGATGTGTTATAGCCTAAACCATGCTAACAAGATGTTTATTTCTGGCAAGTATACCCCAAGTGGGTCAACTCTTTTGTAAATCTACCAGGGTTACAACCAATATCCCTTTCAAAAATGCACATTAGTCAAGAAATTATAAATTCTAAATAGAAAACATATAATCCTAAAATTCTTAATTTTTCATTTTTGCTTTTACTTTTACTTGCACAGTGCACATGCCTGAAAAATTCGATTGACAGGCTATGATTCGATATACATGTTTGCAGCTGATTGAATAAAAGCAGAATAGTAAAGTGCTAAGTGCTCAAAAGTGTCATGTGCTAAAGTGCATCTATTGCTATATAAAGCAACAAGGATAAAGTGCTAATGCATAAAGTGCATATATATAATTTAATTAAATTTGATCGACAAAAAGGTTAAAATAAATTGATCAAATGGTTTAGGTCAAATGTTTTAGATCAATTATGCTAATACCTTCCAAATCCACTTCTGATATGGTGGTCATTAAATGCTATGGGCGATGTGCCAGTAGCTTGCAAGGAAAACATGATAGCTGATTAAAATGGAAGAATACCTTATCTAGAACTCTGCTGTGAGTGTTGCAGTAATCAGTGGTGGCATTTCACTGCTTACATAACCTATTCAAAATGTGCAAATAAAAATTCCAATGGGTTGCTGCTGAGGTCTTCAAGTTGTGCAGTAGTAATTTGTGACATGACTGCAATGGGCCCAGTTCATTTTTGGTAGGGTAACCTTGATTGTAAAGTGAGCTGATCTTCTGGGCCACAGCATCAATTTCTTGCAAAGTCGTACAATTGCAGATAAAGGTTTTTTGACAAAAAAGTTAAGGATATGCACAACACAACGGACATATACTGTCTTGCCCATTCATAAAGTAGCAATGACATTCTATCCATTGTCTGCTGCCACAATTTCCAAAGGCAAATTATGAGGCCTTATCCACTTCGCCTCCACACCCTCCAGCATCTTACAGGTGCCTACTCCCATTTGGCATCTGCACCAAATTCCTTACATGCAGACCACTGTCTAGTGCTGAAATGCATATGTTGGCTGCCCCCTTGCATTACTCCATGACCCTCTTCGTGGGTGGAGGTAGAAAATATCACCCAGTGTGCTGTGATGGCCATGCAGGTAATGTACTCGCCACTGCCCCACATGCCTATGGTGAAGTGGATTTGTTGTAGACTGCTGTAGTATCAACCCAACGGTAGGTATACTATATGCTTTCTATCCGTTATTGCCATGCAGGATACAACATGGTTAGTTAGAACTTCCCAGTGATGACAGATTCTCCCTTAAGCTGCTGAAATACATGGTATTCCATAAAGGAATAAGTCAAGAACTCTTCTGGCAGCATTATAGCCAGGTTAGGATCAAGTAGGCACAATCTAATTTTATTTGTGATAGTGTTTGCCTTACTTAAACCATTCCACAAGACTGACATGACACAATGAGAGATTAATGCTATGCATTTCTGTGATAATAATGGCAGGGCTTGTCCCATGCCATAACAGAGCAGCAGTATTGTCAGTGCTAACTGTGCCAACTGATGGCATGGACTCAGGGCATTAGGACAAATGAATCTAAGATCTTTGTGAACTACATCGATGTGGTAACCTCGTGTTTCCCTGCCTTCTTTCAGCCCACCATTTTTCAGCTAGAGTGTTCAAGGCACCCGATGTGTCCACTCTTTATTCAGTTTAAAGTAATGTCATACTTCAGTTTTTATTTTTGGATAACAACATCTAGGCCATGCTCATCTGGGTGTACAACATTATTTGCGGTGGTGATGTTGGTGGGCTAGATGCCACATAACAATGTGGTGTATTTTCCGATCGTTGACAGGAAGTCTGCTTCTCAAAGAGACTGTGCGCTCTTGGCTGGTGAGATTATTTTCTATATTACAACCTCTATATCTGTGGTGTTATTTTCTTCCTCCTCAGTAACTATGCTTGCCAGCAGAAACACATATTCTTTCCTGGACTCTGATGTATCATAATATTTATCATGTTCATCCTCCATGTCATTGGGTTCATTATTATGGTCTAACTTGTCAATGCATGTGGTGACACAGAGACCTGAATAGTGCATGGTACTAAAAGTACAACCGCATCTGTCAGCCCTGCGCATGCACTTATAGCCTTCCATACACTCAAGATTGAATTATGACAGGGGCATGGAAAGTAAGATTCCAAGTGCAATTACACCATCCCCAGTGTGCACAGCAAGCTCTGCTGCAGATAAGAAACGGTCAGAAGCAGAATATCTTTCCGTGCCTTTTGGGCTCATTTGGGTACACTAGTCATGTTGTCTAAATGTGTCGTTCACACACTGAATGGTATCTCTTGTCTCCCTGAACCTCTCTTCTTTTATTCCTAAAAGTTCAATGTGAGCAAGAGTCTCAAATTGTGACCAGCAGGTATTATCTGCTCTTCCTCCCTGGTGTCACTAATAGCATGTTTCTTGTTCACTCACTTATAGAGATGGACACTGGCTAGACTCCAACCCCCGAGAATCACGGATACGTTCACCCTTAAATTCACCCACATGAGTGAGTTCCACAGAAGCTCCTCTCAGGGATTCCCTGCTGGTCTTGTCTTCCTCCCAAGTGTCACCCTATTGTGCATGTCTTGTTTACTCACTTGAGGAGGGGACAATGACTAGAGTTTGACCCACTGCCTTGAATCTCTGCTACCTTGTCCCTCAAAAAACACACAGGTTTGAGCCTCAAGAAATCTGCCCTGGGAGATTCACTGCTCTTCCTCACAAGTATAAATCAATGGTGTGTGCCTCATTTAATCACTTCAAGACATCAACAGTGACTGGTATTTCTCCCACATCCATGAATCTCTGCAAGTTTCCCTCTCAAATACTTTTCAATGTGAACCTAGAACAAGCTGCACTCATGGATTCTCTGTTCCTCCTGAAGTGACATCTGATGCCATTTGTCTCCTTCATTCACTTCACGGACACAGACTGGTTTATGTCCTGCATCTGTGAATCTTTGCTACTTTCTACCTTAAAAATCACACCCAGTGATGCTATGCTTCTCTTGTGCCTCATCCCAAGTGTAATCCAATGGGACGTGTTTCATTTGCACACTTCACGAAACTGACAGTGACTGGTATATCTCCCACTTCACTGAATCACTGCTACTTTCTCTTTCAGAAATCAATCCTATTTGACTTTCTCACAAGCTGTCCTCAGGGATGATCTGCTTCTTCTCCCAATTGTCAACTGATGATATGTATCTAATTTACTCACGTTAAGCGAGGGATACTGACTGGTGTATCTCTTGCCTGTCTGAGTCCCTACTATATTCTCCCTCAAAAGCACACTAGGGTGAGTATTGTAGAAGTTTTCTTCAGGGAGTCTTACCTCTTTTTGCATCTCTTCAAAACTGTAATCTGATGGAACATGCACTTGCATCCAGAGATGAACACTGACAGATGTATGTCCAGACTCTCCAAATATATGCTCATTTTTGCCTCACAAAGCAGAAAAGCATGGACCTTGTACAAGCTTCCATTGGGGCTTCCCTTTTTTCTCTTTTTCCTCCTACCAAGTGTCACCTGATTGCACGTTTCATGTTCACTCAAGAGGACTGGTGTTTTTTCCACCTCTCAAAATCTCTGCAACATTCTACCGTAAATATATGACATTGGTGTCACACTAATTGAAGCTGCTGTTAGGGATTCTCTGATCTTCCTCCCAAGTGGCACCTGTTGGTATGGGTCTCATTCTCTCCCTTCAAGAGTTGGACAATCACTGGTATATCTCCCACCTCCCAAAATCATTGATATATTTCCACTTGAAAGAAACAAGCAATGCCATGGAGGTTTTTATGTTTCGACAGTAGGTACACCCAGAACCAACACAGCATAGAGATTCCTCCTTAACATGGCAAGACAGCCACATCTGGATGATTACTGCCATATTATTGCCGTTTGGTATGCCAGGTACCAGCTCCACATTCCTATGGGCTGCCACAATATGCCACAAATGGGCTCCTTCCATCATATATGTTTTATAGGTTGAAATGCAAGTACAAACATAATATACAATGTACAGCCTATCACATCTTGAGCTGTCACCAAGTGCGGCAAAACATGCTTCAGACATATGCACGGTAATAGTCACCATACATAATGGCAGACTTGCATAGCCTATTACTGGAATCATATAAGACTTAGCCTGAATTGCCCCCGAAATGCAATCCAATATCATAGAAGCAAGGCAAAGTCACCACTTGAAAGGTACAGCCTTGTGTGTGGGTGTTGACATGATGTGCAAAGTGCAGCCACATATGCCTCAGTAATGTCACCCAATTCTTCATGCGCATTGCTTACTGATCATGTGCAATATACAGACTCACATACCTATTAGCTGCCATCAATCATTCAGTTTAGCCTCAAATTCCCCGGTCAAAACATACAAACCTAGTTAATATCACACACGTCCTGTAGCTACCCTTAAATGCCATGGGCAGCCTGCCTTTCCCTGAGCTTCCATCCAGTGCTCCAGATGCCAGGTTTTACACAGTTATATGCTGTGCCTGTGCCATATAACCATATATAATCTGTTGTCTCATATGTCCAGTTATTGCCATACCCAAGTGCAACCTCAAATATCCCAGTAATGCCATCTAGCAGCAGTTAATGTTGTATATGCTGTATGTCCCTAGGCTAGTCACCATAGGTAATGTTCAGGCGTTCATAACCTGTTTCTGGCATCATACACACGAGTGTATCCTCAAATGTTAAAGTAATGCCAACCAGTGCCACTTAATGTACACAATTCAGTGTTTGCCAATACATGTCAAGCACAGTGGCAACATCTCAACAACATCATCAAATGTCCCTCACATCCGGTAGTTCACATTGTACATCAAACAGAGACATAGGTGCCCAAGTAATGCCATACACACCCAGCCAGTGACTCACGTGTGAAGTTGCTGGGATAATTTTTCAAGTATATTTTATAAGGCCTCAGTAATGCTATCCAATGCCAGTTAATGCCTCACTGGTCTAGCGGGTGTCATCAAATATCATGTGCAGTATCAAATGCCCCAGGCCATGAATGCCACATAAGTCAAGTTAATCCCTCACATGTCTTACTACTGACAGCGAATGCCAAGCAAATCGTAAATGCTTCAGTAGTACCATACAACTGCATTTTAAATTGTATATGTATGGCAGGGTAGCCATATCCGATTTGTGGCCTAATGTACATAAATGCTGCCATCATATGCAAAGCCTATATTCACTGGCCTTCACTGCCACTTGCCCTTCCTCACTTAACCCTTCCACCAGCTTCTTCTCATGTGTATGAAATACCCCCGAGAATTAAGTTGCCAAGTGGCTGGCAGAGGGGCAAAAGGAGGCAATTGCAGAAAGTAAAGAGGCCTCCCATTGGAGCAAGCGTTCCTTTCAATTTGACATTGTCCCGAATGTCTGAAGCCCGGGATTACAAGGGCAGTCACAAAGATATCAAGAAAATAGTTGTGGGTAGCAACTGGAATCACGGTAACCACCAAAGGATGCCCTTGTCTGTATTTCAGCAGATAATCCAAGCAACGGGATCCACTTTTTTGCTCTTCTTTAATTGGACATCACCAAATTGGTTATTGAAGTAAGGATATGATGGGGCACTAATATTAGACCTCTATGTTCTTTCTAGAAACAATAGCTCCTTCCAAATGAGTATAAATCTGTGGACACTGTGGCTGCCTAATTTCCCTAGAAGAATATGGAAATAGATCACCAGCTTGCATTTCTACTTATTCATTTTTATAATAGTCCTCATAAATCCAATGAAATAAATTGTTTGTTCAGGGTGAAAAGATATCTCGATATGCACCTTGCCTAACCCCGGAGCAAAACATCCATCGTTATTATTGGGGAGGACTTTAACCTAGGAATAGGTAATGGCCCAACCATGGTCCTTTGGATATTATGGAGGATGGTATTCAAATGTTTCCAGATTTTTCAATGTGTGGCACAGATAATTTTGCAAAGAGGCTAACATTTTACACCTGTTTGTGCAAATGAAGTTTGAGAATGATCAATGGAAGAATATGTGGTGACATACCGGGGAAACATCCATTTAAAGGACACAGGGACACTCGACCAGTGATTATCTTTGTTGCCCCCACATCTCAATGGTCCCTGATCCAAGATCTCCATGTAGCTGACGATGCAACAAGTGACCATCATCCAGTTGTCCTGAATTTTGAGTGTCCACCTGCTAGTTCTCAATGTAACAAGTATCTGCATCTCAAGTGGTCCTTCACAAACCTTTCCAAATAATTGCTAAGATGGGACCTAACCATTAATAGTTACTTGCAGCAAAAAGTAGTAACTAACAATCTGCAATGGATTCACTATATTATTAATGAAGCAGCAAATAACTGTCAGATGTTTTGACAACTAAGACTATATATCACAAAAGCCTGTTCTTAAAACGACTACTAGCTTCATTCAATGTCCATCTGCCTTAGCATGTTTATTGTGGGGGGGTGGAGGGTACTCAATTTGTTGAATGGTGCACGTTTAAGACATGATTTGCATAGGAGGAGTTGTCTTGGGGCCACCTGTTTTTGTTTTTGTTTTTGATAATTAACCCTATTTTCAAGGGCAGATTTCATAATCTTCTGGAAGACTGTTTTTAAATTTCATATTTGAGCTATACTGGACAAATTCTTATGTGCGCTGTATAACACCCAACGCAATATAGGTCCTGCACACGAGAAAGGGTTCTGGGCCCAGATTATCAAAGATTTGCAATGGTGCTAAAACGTGAGCAAATGCTTTGATAATGCAAAATAGAGCTAGCAGATTTTGGCGCAATCCATATTATCTAAAAACGTTTGCACTAGTGCAAACATTTATTAGGTTGTTTTTGCACTATATTTGCTGCATAACATACAGCAAAGGCTGTCTGCTACATGTATTGTCATGCTACGCTGCAGACATAGCAAATAAAACAGCCTGCTCTGATATTCCGTTTATTTTTTTTTATTTTTTTTTGTGGAAAATACTGTTTGGGGCTAAACCTGCCTGCTCCATTCTCTATTATCAGAGCAGCACAATAGGTGCTAAATTAATTTACTCCACTTCTTTGCGACAGTGCAAATCTTTGATAATCTGGATCCTGCTGTACTATTAATTATTTTGCTTTGCACTCAATGTGATGGAATTGTCCGGGTGTGTGGCAAATGTGTTTTGCTTAATAATCCAATTGTCATGTTTGTCTACGTATTTTTTATAATTGTATCCGACGCGCAATGAAATGTCAAATTATTTCAGTTTTATCAATATGTTTTAGCCAAAATAAACTTCAAGTAGTAGAAAAACAGTCTCAAAAACTGGTCAGAAAGCTGAGCATTTTGAAAATGTGCATTTCAACACTGTTTATATGATGCTATGTGGGAGCATTGTTTCGAAATGGTTGTATTTCAAATATTGTGCTTTTTTAATGAATGAATTATTAACATTCTATACAATTATTCCTAAATAACATTTTATTTTGTATTTATTGTGTATCTATATTGCACCTACACACTTTGGGACCGATTCATGGAATTTCTGCCCGGTTCAAAGTGAATTTGCACTGCTGACACAAACCCTGATTCATGGAACTGTGCAAAGTGTATTTTTGCAGTGCAAAGTCCGGGCAAAGTCATTTTGTACTGCAAAAATTCCAAAATGACTTTGCCCGGAATTTGCACTGCAAA
Source organism: Ambystoma mexicanum (assembly GCF_040938575.1). NCBI lineage: Eukaryota > Metazoa > Chordata > Amphibia > Caudata > Ambystomatidae > Ambystoma > Ambystoma mexicanum. The sequence continues at coordinate 431,939,095 of NC_090939.1, read as the reverse complement.
AATACACGTTGCACAGTTCCTGTTGTCAGCAGTGCAAAGAACCGTGCAACAATTCCATGAATCGGGCCCAATGTCTTTCGAGGTGCAATCATTGTGGCTCTTTGCATGGAAGGAAAGAGGAGTTGCATTCTAGCAGGTCACACTCTGCCTTCATTACGATTCCTAGCCTCACGTACACCCACATTTTCAGCTCATAGAATAGCCATTTCGGTGGCACATCGCGTAGTAGGACGGGTATATTCATTCGTTTAAAACTGCTATAATCTAAGTTCTAAACATTCACCGATGTATGATACGCAAAATATTGCACACGTGAATCCATCACGGCCTTGCTTATTTGCAATATGTTTTGTTTCAAGTGGTAGCGTTAGAATTTGGGATGATTGTGGGTGGGGGAACTGTTGTACATTTAGGAGTGAATAAATCATTTAGAGAACAAAATACTGTAGGATGAGTTGTTGGTTTGGCGTTTTACTGGATAATAAAAGCAATGACTATAACAATTATGTCTCGAGGTTAATAACTCAAATGCAGCGTGGTGTGGAGGAGTTAATGATATTTGGGGGCACATAAATCACCGACTCAGTGGGCTTGCCACTCTGCATTTGAGCAAATGCTTACTGTCATACACGATAGTTTACAGCGGCATTATCATTAAAAGCAGTAATTCCTAATTAGGAATGTTTACATGTGCACTCTGCAGCCCATGTCTATGGGGCACATTTTATATGACATGCTTAACATCAAAGTTGTCAGCATCGCTGATTGGTAGCTGCTGCGTTTGTGCCTTGTCATTTCTTTGTCATTCAGGTTATGCACAGGGTTCTAGCTGTGCACGACTTCACCAAGGTTGCCTATTTGCCCATTCACTGTTCAGGTGATCCTACGCAGCTCTTCCACACCCTTTGCCAAGCATGTTTGTCAAGCATGGTCTTCTCCATGCAAATGCAGGCTGTTTTTGGGCACCTTTCAAATTTGGCTCTATGGTAAAAGTGGTGTTAATCTAATTGCTGTCAATATTACGATATCTCACTGCCAAACTCTTAATGAGGCCTTTCAAGGCTTGATTACAAGGTTGCAGTATTAGTAAACATCAGGTATTTTTGAATGGCAGTTGTTTTACAACTTCACCAAACTGCAAGTTTCACACTTCTCCCTGACGCTATGCCTGCTTTTCTGTGGCAGTGATCATCGCCATGCAACACCACTAATGGCAATTACTGCATGCAGTAATAAAAACTCCTGATGGGGTCCAATGAGAATCTGAAATGGGGGATAACTTTAGGGACCACATGAACGTGGAATAATGGTAACCTGTAAATATACTCCCTGATTACCGTTTGAGGTAACGGTATCAACATTTTGAAGTATTTGCAGAGAAAATACCTTACAACTCATAATTTCTCTCTAAAGCCCCAATTAATGGAATTATTTGCGTGGAAAATAGGGAACTTGTGCATCAAACTGTGTGCGTAATCACGTTTGTCGAACCATGGAATTGAATGCGTGGGATTCTCTTTGGACTTGCGTGGATTTCGCGTTAACTCAGCGTGCCCCTGCGAGCGGCAGTGTGTCTTGTGCAAGACGACATGCAGAGGGAGGGGAAGGGACCGGAACACCCAAATGGGGAAGAACATGCAAAAAAGTGGGCGTTATGAGGGACGGACCGCAGGCAGTCCATCGCACACCCACTATCACACGGAACAATATGTATTCAGAGATCCGACTCTCCTGTCAGTGAAATGGCCACACAAAGCCCTAATACTATCTGCCACCCAAAGGCAGGCATACAGACAATTGCGCATAGGGAAAAGTGCGCAGATGTAAGATTGGGTGTCATATTTGGGGCTGCATGCATGCAACCGGGGTTCCGATTATCGAAATATATAGGGGACTAATAGATTAAAAAGGCAGGGAGGGTGTTTGGGCAGGGGTAAAAGTATAGGCAAGGAGGAGTTTGGGGAGACCCCCAACATCACAAAAGAAATACGTTTAATTATTATTCAAAGAAAATTACTTAGAAAACAGGTGTCAGATAAGGGACATGGCACCCTGCAAACTACAGCAAACCCAAGATATTATGAATTGCAAATATAGGCGTTAAAACAAGTAAACAAATTAAGAGTAAGAGGAAAGTAGAGAGCTGTGGCTTCTCCATTTCCGTGTAAATGACATGTAGGTACATTTGTTGAATACAATACTACAGACGAAAGTAGTTCAAGGTGGGCAGAATTAAAGCATGGTGAAGAAAAAAATAAATAATAGGGTTTGACATTTTTCGTAGCTCTAATTCAAATATTTGACATGAGTACACAAATAAAACAGACTTTTCCTCCTGTACAAATTAGAGGGAAATTTTAAGTTGCCCAATAACAGAAACGATGATATAAAGAGTACAATATATAATTAATCTACACATAAACCCCATTGAACCCACATGAAGATCCAAGGTGTCTGTGACTGCTTACGAGAGGCATGTATATAATGTCCAAGTTATATGCGTATAAGAATAGTATCCAACAAATGTGACGTTCACACACTCTATAGAATTCTTCAATGACATCTATTCTTGATTTTCACTGGGCCTCATTACGACCCTGGCGCTAAGGGGTCTGCGCCAGCGTTAGCTGCGCGGACCCCTTACCGCCAACTACGAGTTCCTGGAGCGCCATGGTCATTTTTCCGCCCGCTTTTTGCGGGCGGAAAAATCCATGGCGCTCTGGGACCTTGGTGTTAATTACGCCACCGTATTTTACGGTGGCGTAATTAACTCCTTCCCCACTCCCATTGAGCCCTATGGGGCCGAAATGGGAATGGGGAAGGGTAAATGGGTCAATGGGGACTTACCGCCCCGCCGACCTCGGAATGGGGCGGTAAGTCCGCCATCCGCCATGGCGTAAAGGGACTTTGCGCCATGGCCGGAAAGTCCGTCGATGGCGGAAAAAATCCGACAGGGTCGTAATGAGGGCCACTGTATTATTTATCCTACGCTCAGGGCTGGAGTCACCACAATCTATTGTGTTTCTGCATGCTCATATATATAGCGCAATAGACAATATTGATTTGGCCTCCACAGGCATTCTCTGCCAGTGACTCGCATGACCTTCAAATGTTGAAGAATTACACACAGAATACAATAAATCCCCGGACTTCCCGTAACGCATGACTTATCACAAACCAATGGCAATACGTATCACTTTTACTTTAAAGATGTTTAGAAAAGTCACACATAGTTGTTACGTATTTGAAGGGGTCCAATTGAAAATTTAAGCCGGACATTTAAAGAATTTGGCATAAGGGAACGTTAGAAAAAAGGCATACAATGGGCAGGGTGCCACTGAATAAGTGAAAAAAGCCGCCTGAGTGCCACCGTGATTCACTAAGGAATGCGTGCATCGGGTGCCATTTCCCCGCTGCAAGGCGTCCCTATTCCCGGTCGCCGTGTCACAGAACAGGGACATGGGAAAGCACACAACAGACACAGACCTTTTCTGGGCCCCGCCTGCACAGCATTTCAAACAACAAACACGTTGATGCCCAGCATTTGTGTTTCGTTCATTTTTAAAAAAAAATGTATTCCTCTAATGCAGGAATATATAGACATTATTTCCGGTGGGATGCTGTTTGGGGCCGTTTGATGTCCGTCATCTAAAACGCAGAACCAGCTTCCAATAGAAGTGGAGACTGTCTCCATAGCTCCCCCCACATGGGAACGGGAGGATAAAGCGAATCTGATGAGTGGGCAGTTTTATGTGGATCCGGAAAACCCACATTTTTTGTGCTCTCCATTTTGTCGCTCTTTATCAATTGCTATTTATATCCTCCTGATATAAATAACATGTCTCTTCTCTGAATTTTGCTACTCTTTTCTTGTAGGTTTCACCTGGTTTTCATCCTCCTACATCCCATCTCTTTTATGCCTCACTTTTCCTTCAACCCATGTCTTTGAAGTGAGGGCACACACAAAGCCTCCCTCCCGCACCACCAGATATCTCCGAATTGATTCCATCTCCTGTTGGCTTCTTATATCCTTCTCTCCACTACCTCCCCATTCTGTTTCTTTGAAATGAGGCCCTCATTCTCCTCTCATCCTGCAACCTTTCCATCTCAAAATCCACAGCATTCCACATATTCTCCCCTTACCCAGGCTGCTCATGCCACCACACCTCTCAGACATACTCAACACCCTATGTTCTCCTTTACCTAGTTAGGTTCTGAAATGGCCTGGCTGCCAGCTACTATCTCCTATGGCACTTAACAGAGATACATCATTTGAAACAAGGGGAGACTGACACCCTGCACTCACACTTTCCTCCACAAATTCAGAGATGTCGATTGAATTGTAGTTGAGCCTGCAATTATCAACAGTGGTGGGATCAGACCCAAAACTCACACATGCTTGTAACCTAGAGTGTGAAGCACTTGTGCTTGTATCCTGCCCATTCAGCGCATGCAGGTACTCTTTGTTTATAAGTGGACACTAGCGCAACTCCTGCTAATCATAGTATGCCGTGAGGAATTGGATCACATGACACACACTAGGTATCTTATGCACTTCACTGAATCCTTTCAGCACTGTTATGCTAGGGCTTAAGTGAAGATTACAATCCGATCTCATTGGGAAAAAACGTATTTCTAGTGAGAGTTATAATACTGAAGGGCAGCGAGAAATAATGGATCCCCCCTTGATTCCAATTTTAAAATTGACAAAATCCAAAAGAAATTTCCCTTTGATCATCCTATATTGAAAAAAAACTAAAATGAACACAAAATAATTGACCATGTTCCAGTTTGACCCTTTGTATTTGATGTTGATCTCCCCTCTCCCTGTTTGGTGTTTTAGTTGTTGGTTTTGGTTTGCAATGTAGTGTTTGTAGAAGTATAGTTTGCATTAGTATGTTTTTGAAGGAGCACAATGTGTTCACCTGTTGTAATCTGTTGGCCATGCTCATTGGTTCTACAGCATTATTTATTTTCACAAATGTGAGTCCAAGGGGTGGGTTTAATTTTTCCTGGTTCTCAGTCTCACAATCACCACCAGTATCTCTATCATAACAAATGTGCGGCTCCTTAGTCACGGTGTGCACACAGTGGGATGGAAAGGGGTAGAATGAGGGAGGAGCTACTTCTGGTGAGTTGTAACGAACAAGAGCCGCACATCTCCCTGCATCTGGCCCATGTGCATGCCTTTGTGTTCACAATGTGTCAGCCATTCACTGACTGGCATGTCACCCAACTCCTTGAATCGAAGATGCTGCTTCCCACCAAAATTGGGAAGACCTAGTTGAAAAGAAGGGCCTTCTAGAGGAAAGAATGTTTGGCCTAGAAGCACAGAAGCAGAGGGTTGAGAGGCGGCAACAGACGGAAGCTGCTGCTTTGGCAGAGAAGGCACAGATGACTGTAGCTGCTTCCACAGAACAAATGCAGAGGGATGACTGTGAGAAATAAACGGCTGCAGCAGCTTTAGCAGAGGGGGTTTGCTACTGCACACAGGGAAATGGGGAATCAGCAGGAATGAAGAACTTCTAGTGGTAAGGGATATATTTCCAGAGGTGTCTCCCAAACAAGCCTAGGCCCCACATATCCAAGGAAGGACTTGGTCCAAACATTTGAGGTGGGGAGAGACCTGTTTTTTTGAGTTACTCCAGAGGAGGTGGAAGAAGATTTGTGAGTAGCAGCCCTTATGAGCTGTCTGTCTATGGCTGGAACTGATGTCATTATTCAATTGGCTCCTGAGGAGCAGACCACTTGTGTGAACATGAAAGCCACCATGCTCAGGAAGTTCTGCAGAAACCCTGAACAGTACATCATGGGTTTTATAGTGTTCAAAAAGAAAGGAGGCCAAATCTTTGAGGCATTTACACATACGTCTGTGAAATATCTGAGTGGATGGGTCAGAGGTAAGAAAGAGACATGTTTGAGGGTATTTACAATTGTGTAGTATGTGAGAATATCCTTACGAATTGTGAGATGGAGTTACACCAGCATTTAGTAGACAAGAGTATCACAAACCCTAGGAAGCTTGCTAAGTCTGCCGACAGATATGAGAGTAATTGAGTCCAGAAAAAGGCTCAGGCAGCCACTTCTAAGCCAGATAAGAAGGCATTGATGAAATCAAATACAAGCAAGGCAAGGGCACAGGCCCTCAATGTTCTGTGCAAAAAGAGCTCAGAAAGCACATTGGAAATCCCTGCCAAATGGATCATCAGCTCCAACAGAAAGAAGGTGTGAGGGTATCGATAACAACAGATTGCTTTCTATGTGGAAGGATGACACATAAGAGAGGAGATTAGATTGAGGATTGGCCCAAGAAGGCTATTTATAGTGCAGCTCTCATGGAGGGGGAAGCCATTGTCATTGTGGGCATCATAGATCATTCCCACTAGGTCAGGGGATGGCCTATTGTTCTCTAGTGTCTCTGAGTGGGAGAGGTACTGGGTCTCTGTCTGAGGTCCGGTTCCTGTGAATATTCAAATCATTTTGGGGTTCTATTGAATATTTCTAAATATTGAAGGGCACATGCAAAACAACTGTTATTTCTTTTGATGATTTGTTGCGATCAGTTACAGGGTTTAACTCCCCTGAACCCTCATCCCTCCCCACATGTCCCAGCACATCCAGTCCCATTCACTCCACCTTAAAAACATACATACACAACCATAAGCACACACACTTACTAGCTCCCCTGACCCTTCATCCCCCATGCAGACATAAAAAAATGGACATCCATCTTCTCACCCACGATCCCCTCCTCTCCTCTAGCCTTCGCTCCCCTTCCTCTTTTCCATTCCTCCACAACAGACTAACAGACACAGATGACAGACAGACACACACACACACACACACAAACACTTACTTTTGACACCCAGGATTTTTTGCATTCCAACCCAGCTGTGCTTGTCTGACCCAGCACACAGCGAGGGGTGTGACAGGTTGTTTTAGAAAGACTGCTCTGAGCATTCTTTCAAAAGTGACCTATTTTATATTTGAATAAGTAGTACCCTTTTCAAAGCATGTCTTTATACATGGTAATAGAGCACACACACTATGTGATACAGCTGCAAGTATAACTGCCATCTGGCAATGAGGAGTGAAAGAGGGTCAGATCATACCTGGTCCAGACAAGTAAGTCAAGGGGTTCTATGTTCTTGCCCAATGCCCAATGGCTATGGTGGAGTTTAGTGGGAGGGGAGAGACCACCCAATGCTGTGGTGCTGTCAAATGCCAGCAAACTGTTAGGAAATGACCATCCCGACGGTAAAATCATTGTCATGGGCACTGGATCTAGGGAAATTGAAGCAGCACAGAAATAAGCCTTTGAGGTTATAAGAGCACTTCCAGCTGGAGATAGAGAAGGAACCCTGATACTACCCAGTCCAGTTCCTAACTCTACAGAAGAGCCTGCTCCTGCCAGAGAAGGCTTAGTGGCCACTGGGGTGCCTTCTGGAGTGATATTCAATTTAGTGACCTTGTGGTCGCATTCAGGTGTAGAACCACAACCTGAGTAGTAAAATATAGTTTCAGAACACACGGGCTTTCTACAGCTGATTGAGTTGTCATCTGCTGGAGGTCCAATTCAGGCTGACTTTTGCAGGGCACAGAGGGACTGTGGCACTGTGGCTGATCTGTGTGAGCAGGCAGAGAAACACGCTCAGGGTGAAGGTGCAATATGAACACCGTGTACTAAAAATAGTCTCCCATTCAAAACATTTTGAGGCTGGCTCCAGCTACCGGTTAGTTGTGCTGCATTGCCCGAAGGAGGTTCCTACTGGACTTGACTCACAACATTCCTTTCAAGGGGTCATTTAGGAGTGACCAAGACAGCTGACAGACTATATGTCAATTTTTACGGGCCCCAGATGGATGTAAACATCAAGGAATTTGCCTAGGTACACTCATACTTGTCAAGTATCCCGTAAATTTGTTGGGGAAAAAAAGGCCCCCTTCATTTACCTATTAGTGGTTGGGAAGCCTTTGGATAGAATAGGCATGGGCATTGTATGTCCTTTGCATCTTCAGACATAGTGTCTTGTGTAGACCATGCCACACAGTATCCAGAGGCTCTACTCTTGAGAAACATCAAATACCCTGTGGTGGAGAAGGCTTCGATACAGATGTTCTCCTGTGTGTGGTTCCCAAAGGAAAGTATTTCTGGCAGGGTATCCGACTTCAAATCTGTTTATATGAAGGCTTAGTGTGATGAATGTCGGGTAACTTAGAAGCCCTTCAAGGCTTTCCACCCACAAACCAATGTGCATTCTGAGTGGTTATACAAGACAATGAAAGGCATGATTGGTGGCTTGGAAATGCACCTGAGGAGAAAGTGGGATATTCTCCTGCCAAGACTTTGTTTGCCAAGTGTGAAATGCCACAGAGTAGTTCAGTCCCTTTGAGCTCTTATTTGGCCATCCTGTCATTGGTTCCATAAGTCTAGTGCAGGAAGGATGGGAGTGCAATCCTCATACTCCTTCATCCCATGACAAAGCAAACCATGTGCTTGCCTCAGATCCAATATTGCAAAGGACCGAGAACAGAGCACCCAGAATATAAAGGTTGTCCAGGAGCTCATGAAGCACTGGTATGACAAGAAAGCCACATTGACAGAGTATACTCCAGGACAGATGGTCTGAATTAGGGAACCTATCAATCCCAGCCACCTTCATGATATGTCTACTGATCCTTTTGAGTTCTGTAAAAGATCAGTTAGGTTAACTACCTCATTGACACAAAGACCACTAGTCACAAATACATTTTCAATTTCATGTCAACCAGCTGAAGCGTCACTACAGTCGGGATGACTCGATGTTGGTTCTCGTGACTGATGAATGAGGATGAGGCGACACAAACTTTCTATATCCAGAGTGTACAAATAGATCTTTGGAGAGAGTTCAGATCTCCAAAGACCTAAGTTTACAGCAATTGTGGGACTGTTGCCAGCTGCTGGGTCAGTACCCAAGTCTGTTCTTGATGACTCCAGGAAGAATGTATTGGTACATCCATGACATTGACATTGATACTGGAGACAGTAAGAAAGTGAAAAGCATAATTCACTAGACGCCTGACAAGATAAATTACACCATCATGAATCAGGGATGTGTGAGCTTTCCCATAGCCCATGGGCCAGTCCTGTGCTACTGGCACTTAACAAATACAGTAGGGGAAAGACTGAAGTCTGCTTATGTGTGGAAAACAGAGTGCTCAAACCTGTCACCAAGACATGTGTGTACCCCATACCTATGGCAGACTAACGTATTTAAAGATTAGGCACTGCCAAGTTCATGAGTGCCCTCAATGGCACAGCCGGAAACTGGCAGGTCAGCCTAACTGCCAATGCAAAGAAGAGGAGCGGTGAGTATTTTTTTACTTCAGCAGGGCACTACCAGCTCACTGTGATGCCTTTTGGGTAAAAACAGGCCCCTGCCACCTTTTAGAGATGGTTAATAGGTCCTATCTGTGTCACATGTCTGTAGTGTTAACTAACTAGACGATTTTGCTATCTTCATCAATAGTGATACAACTGCCCTGCTGCATCAGTCTGATGATCTGCTGCACTTGTTCTTCAATTGTACAGAGTAGGCCAACTGACATTAGCGCCATCTTGACCACTGGGTCAATAGAATATTGCATTAAAATAAAATGTGTGCCTCTGTTGAAAGACTGAATAATTAAGATGTCTTATCATCCTAGTGGCAGTTTAATCTTAACACATAAACCATACCTAGTGTTTGGGATATAGAGACTGGTAATACACATACTTATGAATATCTCATTTGTTCTGTGTCATGAATGTGTTAACAATGTGAGCCTAGACCAGCTGTGGAGACAAAAGACTGAAATACTCTTTGGGGCTGATTCATGGTAATTGTGCGCTGAAAAACAGGTATTTGTGTGCCATTCTGCCTGTGAATTCCCATTTATTAAACAAGGATTCGTGGGCAGAATGGCACTCAAATCCCCGTTTTTTGGCGTACAAATTCCATGAATCAGCCCCTCTGTCTCTTTTGATCCTTTGTGAGGTTGGATAACATCTCTTCCTAGCAGGATAGTTCCTCGGACAGAGCTGTCTTGGGAAACAGGAATTGAAGGACACAACCTAAACAAAAGAACTGGCCTCAACCAGGGTGTTGCATACCAAGTGCCCTTTGATGGTAGGGCCGAAGAATGGGCTGTCATTATTATAGTCAGAGGGAGCACACCAATGTTGCAAAATGATTCTACCATCTTTTATCTCTCTGTACCTCTCCTTCTTTCACTCCTTTCACTCATCTTCCCAAAAGCCAGCTGCTCCCTCCAACCAGAATCAGGTAAGTTTGATTCTCCCTCATGCTGCCTTACAGATTCCTCCTGCTAATCTACACTGCTGTCTCCTGAATGCACACCACTTGTCCACTCAATACAAGAGAAGGAAACTGACTGGTGCATACTTGCTTCCTTGAATCCCTACAGTACCCTTGTATGTAGGTATTGTGAGCATGAGTCTCCCACAGTGTCTCAGGGATTCCAGCACCTCATGCTCATCCTCTGATGTGCCATCTAATGGTTCAGGTCTACTCTACACACTTCAAGAAACAGACATCAACTGATGTATCAACAGTCTCCCTAGATTTGTGTTTCACCCCGCCAAAGATCAATTGAGCATGCCTTTCCCAAATGCTGCCCTCAAGTATGCCCTGTTCCTTCTGCTCCTCACTTAAGTTTCACCTGATGGCACATATTATCCAGGCACTTCAAGCGATGGAATATTACTTGTGTGTTACCTACCTCCCAAAATCCCTATTGCTCTCGCCCACCAGAATCAAGCAAGCATGACTCCCACACTAATTGCCCTTAGGGTTTGCCTGTTCCTTTTGCTCAAATTCAAGAGATGTACACTGACTGGTGTGTCACCCACCTCATTGAATCCCTGGTGCTCTTTCCCACCAAAATCAGGCATGTGTTTGTGTTCCACAAGCTACTCTATGCACATGTCGCATCCAATCAAGGGTTGGACATTGAATGGTGTTGCACCCTTCTTCAAAACTCTCTGATGTGTCATCTATCTAAAAGTAGCTGTCCTCAGGAAAAATCAAGAGTCATATAAATGTGTCTAATAGTCACCCTAATGTTGTCCTTCTCTGAGATTTCTTCTCCTCAAACTCTCTCCACATGGCACTGGGCTGTTTCACACTTCAAATCCATGAATATACCACACTGCACTGCGTAAGCAAAACCAACCCCAACTCTAACTCTCTTACTGGATTATGGGACACTCACTACCTCTGCTTACTGCTGAACTGATCTAATTCCTCTCAAGGTTATTAACACTTCCATCCAATTCCTAAGCTAGCCTCCAGCAATGACCACCTACCTCTCTACAGTAATCTGCCAGAGACTGAAGGAGCTCCATCCAGACGACCCATGTTAAGTTTAGTGGTCAAACTTGAGATGAACTTTCCCAAAAGACTTGAGGTTCAAACTGGTTGAATACCCCAACACTCCTATTTATGAAGTATATGCAAGCCTACATAAGCATAAGCACAGTGCAATACGTCCACTATGTGCAGCATCCTTCTTGCACATGAAACTGAGCAAGTGCCTACACTACAAAACAGTAGATCATTCAGTATGTAGATTATGTCTATAACCTATTGCATCAGTAGTGCTGATGTGTCTAGTGCTACACCACAGAGGGATTGTGGGCATGCATTTAGTGTTCTTGGCCACATATCTATGGTGGAAAAAAGTAATACATGTATGGGAATACAGATCTCATAGCAGCCAGTTATCACTTTCTGGCAAGAGCTAGAGAATAACATGTCAATGAAACACTTCAAGAAAATCAAGATTCTGAAGTCTAAAGCCTGTACATTTAAACAAGAAACGTACCTAACATTATGATCAAATATTTTTGAATTGGCAATCTAGATCTTCCATAACTCATCACACATTAGCAAGGTTCCTAACACATTTTAGGTTACAGTTGTTTGATGATCTAAATAAACCATAAGCGGCCAGCACTTCCAGATCACCTAAACTCTGTAAACATTTTACAACATTATTATATAGCACAGTCACTTCTAAGCCTAATCAAATATCCTAAGAAGTCATCCATGAATATTTCTAGTGTGCCTTTTGTTAATCAAAGGATCTGCAAATGTTTGCATTTCCCTCTGCCATCCATAATATTTTGGAGCCCCTCACATGGGTATCATTTATTTTCTTCCAACAAGCCCTGTGAGTTGTATCTAGAAACTCCACAGTGTCCTTATTTCACATCCCCTACCTAGGCTAATTTTTCATGTGGATTAGCATCATTCAGTACCAAGTTGCTGGCATGATCCCATGTGTAAACATAATAGTTGGACTATATCATTATCCCCAAAGATTGTGCTGTGTCTGGGCCTTTTATGCTGCTGATACCACAACATGGCCTTGATAAGAGGAAGGGCTCTGTGTGGGGTATGTTATCCCCAATAAGTGTTATTGATAAAAAACAATAAAAACAAATGTACAGTTCTGTTGAGGGATAACAACAAATGTGAGACTGATTGATGTTATCAGTATTTAGTACATAGCAGGAGGTTCATACAGCTATGTCAATGGTATATTGCAGGAAGTAGTCCATTTTGGATGTTTACCCAAAGGATTGTCGTAGCACCAGGGCTCTGAATTCTGCTGATGCCACAATTAACCCTGGCTTAGAGCGGGGGTGATCAGGAAAATAATAGGTTGCACTGCCCTGCGGAAGTTCGCCCTAATCTCACAGGGCATTAAAATATACAAAATCGCAAATTGCCAACTGTGTCATGATTTAATTGGCTAACTATATCCAGCATACTTTCCACAAATGTGGTGACCCTGTAGGACCCGGGTCCTACCTGTGCCACTTTAAAACATATATATATCCTGTCCCTTAGTGCACCGTGGGGTTTAATCAAAGGCCCCGAATCAACAGAACTGAAGGGCCTACTAACAAAAAAAGACCTGCCAGCATTAAAAAAAAAAAACTTCACACTGAAAATGGGCCTGTTAAGGCAGACTGTGTGTGGGGGTTTCTGCAAGTAACACAAGGAAACGCTATGTGAAAAGGCTAAGCACTGGAAATTTAAAGGCCTATCTGTCATTAGGGAAGGTTGATTTGTAAACCAGCCTTTTAATTAACAGTGGCAGAAGAATTTCAAAGGCAAAAAGCAGGATTTTTAAACACTGACACTAAAATGGCTTTGCATGTGCATTTGCAATTTTAAAGCAAGATGTGAGAAACGTTTTCCCCTGCTAACATAAAGATGTCGGGGAAAAGATGTAGTGTGTGTTGACAAGATTTAATGTATATTATGCTTCACATGCAAAATACGAGCAACAATTGAAAAGAAAAGGCCACTTTGTTTCCATGGGCACATATAAGATTGATTTAGGGCTGAAAGAGACCCTTTTGCTTGTTGCTGTGTAGGCTTCACAAATGGCCTCCCCACTGCATGCCTGGTTTTCGCATCCCAGCTGCAATATAGTGTGGTCTGCCCTCAAGGCCAGACCTGTTGTATCTGAAGGCTAATTTTGGGGCACAGCAAATGACATAACCAGTGCAGGACTGGAATGTGGGGTGGGGCTGCAGTCAAGGCATGCTCAACTGTGTAAAAGATAGAACAAAATAGGAGTTTTCCAGATCAGAATGGTGGTCCACTTCAGGTAACAGGACAGAATGCCAGATGTCACCAAGGCCTTGTGACATTACAGGGCCGGCCAAGCTCATTATCTGCAATGGGGGATCTCTGTGTAGCTCTTGCATCCAAAGTATTTACGACAAGCAGCCTACAAACTTCACATAACAAAGAGGCTAATAAAAACACAGCCCCCAGGAAGCTTTGGGCACATGCTGCCCAGGAATGGCAAACTGCCTGGAGGAAGGGGAGCACAGATTTCCATGCACATGAAGATTCCCCATTAGTTTAAAATAACTATCAAAACGTATGCATGATTCTCAGCAACACATCTTACTGCATTCATGTGTGTGTAATTTTTAAGATAAATTCCAGGTGATTTTGTTAGGGGGTTGTAATGGCAAGCTAAAATGTGTTCCTGACTGCTCTGAACATGTCCTGAATTTAAGAGTTGCTAACTAGTGCATCATAACATTAGGTATTTGGAAAGTAAATTGTATGTTCATAACTTTTATGCTTTTTGTATAAACGGAGGAAAATTGCCACACACCTATGCCACGTGGTGCAGACCCGGCTGTCATTTTATTGAATTCCCCATGATTAGCTGAAGAGGAATACAAGTGTACATGTGTATATATTTTGGCAGTTGCTAGTAAATTATAAAGTTTTGCCGCATAACTGCTTTTTTGCAGAAAAGTTGACAAGGAAAAAAAGGGTATTTCAAATGGGAGTTGCCATTTTTCTTCTCTAGACTTCTAGGCCAATCTTTAGAGAGAAGCTGGACTTGTGCGGAGAGAAAAGGGTACCTGTCCAATCTTGATTATGAGAATTCATGCAGGGCACTGACAAAAAATAAATTCTTGATGGTGTCATCAATGGTATATAATGTGGATGCACTCTGAGAGAAAGGGGAGGGCTGCTAAAAAGTACCAACTGACAGCCGCAAAGAAACACCAAAGGAGATTTGCTGAAATTACATCTGGGATTAGCTCTCTATTCCTGGGGGGGCAGCAGCAGACTGGGCCCTATAGTCTAGAGCTAGGGCCTATCCTTGAATGTGGTGTGACCAGACCACGGTCCAGTCCTCAAAGAGGTTCCTGAAATGCAGCTGGCTTTCCTGAACTTTAAACAGAGGTTTTCAATGTATGTAGAATTGAGCCACTTGCATCCGAACGGTGGGGGAATCTGCTTGTCTTAAATCCTTTCCATTTATAATAGGCATGTGGTGGGGGGGAACTGTGTAAATCCTTAGCCTATTTAAAAAACAAATATTAATTTAATGATTTCCCCTTAGCAGAAAACCGCAGGGTAATTTTACTGAAAACTATAGACTATAATTTAATTTGGTAATCCTATTTTTCCTGTTGACCCTGACTTCTTTAAGGAAGAGTAGTGTCCTGGTCCCTTAAACAAAATCCAATTGTTCTGTCAAACTTCCCCAACACCAGCATTTAAGTGGAGAGGGGTCTGCAATCCCAAATTCCTAAATCATCCCAATTTCTCTGTAGAGCTTCCCCAAAAGAGACCCAAGTAGGGGGTGAGGTCTGAAAAACAAACTGAAACATCATCCTGTGTTTATTTTAAAGCAAAATAATGATTGGTGAAATAATAATTGCCACATGCATTTGTACAAATCTGTAAACTGAACTGCTAGGCCTTTAAGCTTGCAGGAAAATGGAAATTGCACAGCACTACATATGTAAATTGATTTTGTTCGTTGACCGGTGTTGATTATTCCTTGAAGTGAAATCTGAATAAAGTATTATGATTTGTGTTTTCTTAACCAACTTGTGTGGTTTATTTATGTAAAAAGAAGTTTCATTGCGAGCCACAATGAAGGTGGCATGTGTAGTGTTAGTGCGATCTCCATTACCTGTAATTCAAATAAATATAAGATTAAATAAACATAAGATTGTTTTAATATTGCTGCAACAAGGAGTTGTATCAGTTGAGTTATGATCATCAGTTGTATTCTTTAAATTGAAGTGACATTATTTAAGGTCATACCACGCAAAACAGAAATGGCTCCATCGGGCTATTATTTAATGAATGTTTAGATTTCACATTGACCCATCCTTTCAAAGTTGACAAAAAGTTGACACATGGCAAATTCAGACTTTTTGTACCATTGGGCCCCATTATGTGTACGGCAGTGCTGTAACAATGTGGCAGCAATGGTTTTAGTGCTAATTCAATCCTGCCACCATAATACACGTTTTAAGGGAAAGTAATGTTCTCAATTTTACCTGAAAAAAATGTATGAATTGCCACCGACGAAATTAAAACCAGCGGTAGTTCATTCAACCCGCAATTCATTCCAAATGATGAATAACCCCAACTCTTAATCGGAAGGACTTACCTCCAGTTTCAAGGTCGTATTCCCGCAGTAACAGTCAATAGGGTTAGCACCATGTTCACTGAAATACTGTCAAACGTTTAATGATGCCCGAAAACACATTCTGAAAGTGGGAGCTGCATCTTTGTTTCATTTAAACATTTTAGTTGATCAAATAATACACAATGTACCTTTAATGTACATGTTTTAGTACTTGAATGTTGAGGGGGAGAATTCTATGTTTTCTGGGCGTCTAGAGACCATTCCAGTCAAGCATATTACATGACACTTCAGGCAGCATTTTGTGTTAGACAAATACAGAGACTGTAGAAAACGGAGTGATATACCAACGTGTAAAGCTAATACAAAGCCGTTCTTGCCGCGCTATACCGCTCAGGAGATTATAGAAAGGCGTTTCACAGGCAGAGTGGATGAGGGATGGGGCATGTGTTCCTCCTGGCAACCTCAACTCCTCTATATTTTATTCCCAAACCTCTTTGTTGTATACCCGCAGTTGAGTTTTTTCCTGCTACTGTAAAACGAATGGATTCCGATGAAATCTACATCCTATTAGCCCCTAGGAAAAGCAGCCGATTGCCATATGAATCCATCATAAATGTTCCCTGCAAAGTGTATTTTTTTTAACAAAATGTAGAATAAAAGTGAAGCGTAAAGTCTATCTTTACTGGTTTTACTCTTCCCTTTGCATGCAGGGGCCCCAAGAGCACCAACCTAGTAACATTGGTTGTCCCCTTCATGCAACTAAATGACGACCAAAGAGTGAAGGTCACTGCAATTAATCATTGTTTCAAAGCAGATCAACTGCACATTTCTAATCGGGGGCATTACATTTGCATGAACCACAGTTCTGGCTGGAGAGACCTTCGGGAGATAACACAGTTACAGTTGCTGCTCAAATAATAATCACATCTGAACAGATCTTCAAAGGGAAATAGAAACACGGTACCTTTACACTCCAGATGATTTTACAACCATGTGCACGTGGAGTAGTGGAATGACACGGATTCAACATTTCTGCTGTGCATTCTTCCTCCACCTTCAAGGCATCCAGGAGTAAAATGAGCACGAGACTTGTGTGGTGTAACTAAATCAATTAATTCCTAACTTTAGCACATGCTACAAGCATGTTGATTCCTTAGGAACACATTGCAAACGTTGTCTGCAATGCGCCATTAGCAGGAAACATTTACACTTTTTTTTGCAAAACAGAGTGTAAATAAAGGAGGAAAGTAGATCTGTTTTTACTCTTTTTGTGTGTGCTCCATTTCGCAAATGTGGACATTCGCATTGATGGATCTCAACAGCGTGCAAGTGCTAACATTGGTGGTTCCCTCTCTGCGATCAGCAGCAATATAGTTCATCTTGTTTTGCTAGCCTTACTTTAGGTAAACATTTAGAAGGGGGCTGTTAAACACAAATGCTTTGAAACAGAATCTGCTGAGGTATTGTTTCACAAAACCAAGCGATTTCCCGGCACAATGTGAATATCAACCTACTGGACCCAAGAGTTGGTGCCTAAAATATTTCGCAAATGATGTCATCAATCCAAGATTGTACCCAGCATTGTGGACGCTGCCTAACTCCTCTCAAACTATGGGAGGTTGGTTGGGCAAATGTGTCCCACGAGGTAGGCTTCACTGGAGGAATTCATGGACCACACAAACCTGCCTGTCACTAGCGAAAGTGGGGTTGTGAAACATGAAGAAGAACTCATGGTTAGTAACGTGTTCAGGGTTACACATGCGGTGAACTAGCAAGCTGCATGCGACAATGGTCAGAGCAAGGAATGATTCCTTTGCCTGGGGCATGCCCCAGTTTATTACCTACTCTGTTTTAAGGCTCTGCAAACAGCTCACAATACACCGTGTCATACTGAATAGCATGTGTCGTTTCAGTAACCTAATGCACCAAGAAGACCCTTTTAAAATTGATGTTTGCACAAATTCAAATGTATAGTGCATGCATGATTTGTTACAGGCTCATTAAATCATCGTGTATTAAAATAGCAAAACCAAGTGATTTACAATCACAGTTAAATGCTGCCTCCCATGCATGGCAGGCAGCGTTTCATTGTAGTTTTAAATGCTTCCTACAATGCAAGCATGACAGGCAGCAATATTACAATGGGCCCGTATGGAGTCTGCCTGCTTAACGCTGGCGTATACAGGTGGTGGGCTCCATAGGGATCCCCAAAATGTGCGCTGGCATGAAAATGCATGCTGTCACAAATGCTGTGGCATTTGTATGATGGAGTTCCACCACTCCTCTCCACCATACAAGTGAATGAATATGAACTGTGGCATCAATGGAAGGCATACATGCCTTATACAAGGCATTTACGTCTTCCATTGATGTTACGGCTCAATCCAAAATTAGATCTTATGCCTCTTAAATGTTGAACACTGCATGCAGGGCACCCAACAGCACACAGGTGCAAACGTTGGTGGTCTCCGGCAGGCAATTTGTATTTTTTTTCTGAAAATGACCGCCCATGTGTTCTTGCGAAGACTATCATCTACGCTGCTGCAGGAAGAAAGCACACTGTGCACAAATATTTAATTCTACAATAATTGGTGTGAGCCAGAGTAGCTATTAACATAGCCGCAGCGCGAATGTTTGACGCACAAATAATTGGTGGCAACGGGAATACCACACAGACCCCACATTTATTTTCGGTACAGGAAATGCACAGATCGATTACCAGATGTTTTATTACACTAGATACAACCTTCATTGGAAGAGCTTTTCCTTTTTGAACAAAACGTCTCGTGATCAATATCGAGCCTCCATGGAATGCCAGTCACCCACTGTGGCAAGTCTGCACACTGGGACAAAACGCAATGGGGGTTGAGCGTAACAAGCAGCAGGGGAATTTGAGTGTCATTTTCTATTTAAAGTCACTTGGCCAGACCCATGAATCATTGCATTAAAGGCTGCCACTTGGATTAAGGCACACATATTACTTTTCCAATAAACATGTGGCGACCAATGGGAAAACATGCAGCATGCAAGCGATAAGCTTCAACTATAACCTTGATCGTTATCTTCCATTCCACATACCCCTTGACCTTGTACACATCATCAGAGTGCTCTAATGGGGCCTTCTGTAAGCATAGCTGCATAGGTTTTAACGTGTATAATTATCTATTTTCATTGTATAGGCCAATGTGGTCTCATCTTTCAAAAGCCAACAAAAAAAATATCTTGGGTAGCAGTACATTACATATACACAGCCATATACGACACGTGTTCACATGCTTACAGAATTGTATGTGCTCTTGAATGTCTATTCGCTGATGACAAACTGACGGACTTTTTGTCATTGAATTCGCAAGACTCTAAATTGCTATGATGTTCTTTTGGAGATAAAGGCGAAATTGCTCACGCGTGCTCACCCACGCTCTAGTTTCTGCATTACCATAATAAAACGGAGGCAATTTTTCCTGCACACTTATTCTGTTTTGAAATGTAAAGTAATACAGTAAAAACTTGGAGTAAGAATGTTATTTCTGGCTATTTGCAAATAAATGCAGGCATGTAATGTTTCCAAAGTCATCAATGTGTCCACAGATGTGTTTGAGTAATCTGGCGGGCTAGGTATACGAATCAGCACTAACCACCTGTAAAATGTCCAAACAATGTGTGTATTTATTTCTTTATTTATTGCATTTGTATCACACACCTAACCGTCAGGCATCTGGGTGCTTCATCACCTTAACACAAGTTTAATAACAACGCAACACAGGCCAAGGAACAGCACCAACAACACAAGACATACTTCTCAATATGTAATCTTTGTAAAATCCACACAAACCAACCCCAGGTGGAGCAGTATAACTTACAACAATATCCTTAACTCTATTCCAGTAAAGACAAATAAGCAAACACAGGGCATGATTCACAAAGATGTGGAGAGGATCACATCTGTCTTACCCTTGATTTACACCTGTGGAGGGCTATAAAAGATACTAAGGAAGTTGCACTGTGTTACTCTGGGCTTATGAATGATTTACTTGAGGACTAGGTCAGGCATAGGTCGTAGTTACTCGGGGTAACATGTTTGGTGAATCCAACATCCCTTTACAGGTATAGCAAGCATGATCATTAAACGCTGGTCCTGACAGCTACCAACATATATAAAATGTGTATTCTACATAGAGCCGATGTTTAAAAATCTTAAAATAGCCACAATGAAGCAAAGTCACATGCATAGTGCTCTCTACCCCTACGCAACAATAATTTCTCTTGCAGATTTCAAAGCACCAAGAAACCATCAAAAGGCAGAAGGTGAGCTTTCTAAGACTCGTTAGCATACATGACATAACCTAACATAAGATCGATATAGTAAGCCTAGTCTGGTAATCATTGCTAGCCCTAAAGGGCAATCAACACTGTACAATTATAAAACATGATACCATGACACACTGAATTAACATCAATAATACTTTGCCAAATGGAAGAAATAGACCAGAAACACTGTGGGCCTAATGGAGGTTGTAAGTCATAAGCAATGGTAATTTGGACACTTCTTTGCTTAGCTCAGCCATCTCTCAGAATCCACAAGTTGCATCCATCTTATCTAAGTTAAACCTCAGTGTTTTTGTTTCCATTCAAATGATGTCTTCAGCTGTGACAGTTGACAAGGATTTTAAGAGTGATCTCTCAGCTTCTTTATAATGAAGGTACATCACCAAACAAATGACAATGAAATCAATGCTTCTGATGGAAATCACAGGGGACACTGACATTAAATGGAGGGATAGCTACTCATCAATGGACACCATAAAAGACATAGCCCAACGTCGAGTCCATGCTTCCATATCTGGTCATGCCATGCAGGAAGAAGGATGTGTCCTCTAGGTCTTGGAACCAGAGAAACAACCAAACATTACCAGTAGTCCTAAAGTGGGTTTTAGGTCTGGCCTGAAATCCCTTTGCTTGGCCACCAGCAAATCATGCACCCCACCCACAAGGACATGCTCTGTTATGGAGCTAGCACTAGAGCCAGACTGTGACATGGCGATGAGCATCTTCATCGCTGAACAAATGTGGCAGGCTGCCAGTAATAAGCATTAGAGTCTTTAAACTGGGGGAGCATCTGGCCATTGAAAGTTGAAGTGTGTTACTATCGTGGGTAGATGTGCAGGACTCTGAGTTGCTCTGTGAGATGATAAATACACATTGTGGAGGACAAACTGGGCCTCATTATGACCTTGGTACTGACGGAATGAAGGGGGCCAGTACGGGACCGCCCCCTTCATTCCGTCAGGGCTGATTACGAGGTTCCCTTTGCGAGACCCGGATCAGACATCTGGTAAAACCAGCATTCTTTTCCAGGTCCCGCGGGGGGAAGAAGGAGGTAACAACGGGACACTTGTAATGTGCCTGTTGTTACCTCCCTCCCCATTCCCATTGAGCCCTATGGGGGCTCAAATGGGAATGGGGAATGGTTCCTGCAAGGAGGATTTACCGGGTCCTCTAATGTTGGAATGACCCGGTAAGTTCCCATTGCAGGAACCCGGTAATCGAGCCCGGTTTGGAGGCAGCCATGGTGCTAATAGCACCATGGCTACCTCCAAACTCGTAATGAGGCCCACTGACTTATTCTATTTTACCCGCTACTCTTTGTTTGTGGCCCACCGCTCCCATCACCTCCCAGTCTCCTATTAGCAAACACATCCAGCTGCTGTGCATCTCTGATTAAAGCATGATGCTCTGAATAATGTCCTTTTTTCATCCTTCAAAGCACAAATGAAATACAATATCTAATTTGCAAAACATAGTTTGTAATAAAGAAATACATTAGAATTCAGTGCAGCATAATTCACATTGTACATGTCGGCCCTCTTTAAAAATGTGAATATACTGCAAATAAGTGTAGCGCTCTGCTGCATTAAATAACAATTTTCCTTCGTGAGCCAAATATGCAAGTAATTATTTATAGTAAACAGGCAAAAAGTAAGAAAAATACTAAACAGGGGCAATGAAAGAAATGACCCCAAAAAAAGAAAGAAAAAAACAGAGGTAAACGCTTTACAGGAAACCCGCTGGGATTTGTTGCGAGTGGAAAAATACAGCCTAAGTGAGAATGTGAATATTAATGAATGAAAGTCAAGGGATAAGGGCACTGCAAACTGTATTGCAACAGACTTTGACAAGGGCAGATGCAGAGAAATGATTATCAACTTTAGACCTCTAGAGCACAATGAATGAAATCACATTGCTGTGTTCTGGGAAATAAAACGAGCATCTTGGAGAGAAATAAAGAGAGACTTTAATTATCTAAAAGTAAATTGGGAGCAACCCATGACAATACTGAAGTGGAGTTATTATAAAACACAATGTAGAGTTAATTCAGAAATCAGTTTGCACAAAAACACGAGCAGCTGGGCTTAATAAAGGACACAATGAATCAGAATTGAAAAAATCAAGAGATAAAAGATTATATGAGCAATTCTAATCACATTATTAGATAAAGAATTAAACCAACTATTAAGCCAGCCAATCCATAAAGACAATGATTTCCTTTTAGCTTTCTGAAGACCCAACTTTTTTTTCATAAATGTGTAATAGGCAGAAATTGCCTCACAGCTCGCACGGGTAATACGTCCCAAATTAATGGCCTGATAGTTGCAGCTTTGTCAAAATTCCCACTTCACCAAACTCGTCTTAAAAGCAGACATTATTTTGGAGACTTGTCACACTGCGTGCAACAAAGCTGCCATGCTTTGCATCACATGGGAGACATTCCATCAACCAAAGTAAAATAACTAAAGGGTTTTGTCACTTGTATTCTGCTTACAAACCAGCATGCTCTGATACTCTTTTCTGATAGCCATGACATATTCACAGTGATTTATTGGCTGAAGTCATTTCGTTTGACCTTTGATCCTAATGACATCACAGGAAATGGCAACACGCACACCCCAAACTAATTTTGGGGGATGAAGCAGTGTTGCTAATGGTTAAAAACAATGGAGGATACTGTCCCCCTGGAAGGAATACGCAATCCCTGATAGTGGTTGCTGCCATTATATTGCAGAGGTGTGCCAACTATCTAAAAGGGAAATAATGGTGCCAAAATAACTCTTAACAATTGCAACTAAATATATGTGAATATGTATAGGGGAAACATAACCATTGTCTACCCCAAACTGACCCGCACTTGGGTGACATCAAAAACATCTTACTGAAATACATGCAGGTGGGTTTTTATATGATTTATTCTACCCACATCTGAGTCTGTATTTGCAATATCCTCAATAATTAATAAAACAAACAAAAAAAACACTGAACGAGGGGGAATCCCACACACATATAGGATATCCCATCAAGGTCAATCGCTTCCTGCAAAACATTTGTTAGGGTTAGTGTAACCTACTGACTATGGGGCTGAGCAGAACCTGTGCCACAGTCTTGAGGAATGGCTTTACTTTGCTCGATCTATTATCTCTCTGTCAAACATAATAAAAAGCCACTACATGTTTAACCAAGTTAATTAATTTCTAGATGCAGATTTACTGTCATAACTTATGTGGTCTGCCAACAATCAAGAACAACTGCTATACTAGATCAGAGATTGACATTCGAGATGACAAAGAAGTTGGAATACAGTTTTGGTGATGTGGTGCAGAACATCTTCCACCAGCAATGTCTATTAAAGTTTCCAGTTTGCTGCACAGCAGTTACACCACCACTTAGAAAATATAGACCACCTATCAAGTATAGTTCATAGACAAACAACTGTATTGAGCAACGTTCTGCCCATACTAGCTGATATTGTATTTAAGCAATACTCTCCAAAGGGCGGGGAGATTTCCGGGTCAGGAAATGTCTCCTGCTAGGAGGCGTCTATTGTTATTAGCATCATGGCACGCTTACTGGGGTGCTGATAGTTTTTATTTTTAAGGTGAGAAATGATGTGTTTTCTATCTCTCAACTTAAAAAAGAAAAATACAAACCGAAATGGCCGTCATGATGTCTATTGATGCAGCTGGGAAGTACCAGAACAATGAGGGGCTGATTCATGGAACTATTTGTCCAGAAAAGAGGGTACTTGCATGCACAACTGCACGCAAATCTGCCTACGTCGATTCATTTAACCGATGTACTTGCGTGGATTTCACGCTGGCTGGGCACGTCTCTGCAAGCCGTCGAAGGCCTTGCACAGAAGTCTGACCAGGGTGTGGGCGTGGCCTGCACAGAGTGCTGGGAAGGGGTAAGACCACCAAAAATGGTGAAGAACTTGCCAAAAATTGAGCGTTCCGAGGCACGGCCTGCAGGCAGTCCCTCACACACCTACTATTGCGTGGCACAAGATGTATTCATGGATTCGATCATGGATTAGATCACGCAACGTCTCGGCTGGGAAATGGCTGTGCAAGTTCTCCATATGATTTGCCACCTGGATGCAGGGATACGTACACTTGCATGTAGGATTCTCAGCATGGAGGTGGGTCGCATGTTAGATTTCAGGGTTTGTGTACACAATCGGGGGTTCCAATGAAAATTAGGTGTGCGCGTAAGCAGTGTAGCGGGGTGATGGACTGTTTTACGTGGGTTTGCATGCAGATTTTCCAAGTTATTGCCGAGTTGCAATTTGTTTATACGCATGTTGTCGGGTGCAGGATACAGTTACGGGGGACCCCGCGCAGGGTCCCTGAGACGCAGGCATTCTTATAGAGGACCCCATACACTGTCTGAAGGGTGCGCGTATTTACGCCAGGGGATCGCGCAAAGGTATCTGTTCTGGCTGTTCATGCTTTGCATGTGGGTGTGTCAGGACCTTCCAGGCGCTACTTGCAAATAGATTTACTTTGCGCTGTCAATTTCATGAATACGAGGAGTGCACATTTTTCTTTTGGCACGCAGGCTCACACAGTGTCTTTCTCGGCAAGCGACTCCGGCAGGATATCTACACCCATTTCCATGACTCAGGGCCTGGGTGTTCATGGGCAAAGGTGAGTGACCAAGCAGCTTAAGGTAAGTGGGGCAGGAGTTGAGGTGGGGGTGGTTTAGTGGATGGGGGAGGTGGAAATTGGAGGTAGTGGTGGGGGACGGTGGCACCAGATTACTTAACAGCTGCCCAGTGAGGAAAATGGTGTCATCCAGCTGTTCAGGTGGCTAGAAATGCACGATTTACCCTGAGGTACCTAAACATAGGGCCTCATTACACGGTAGGCGGTAACCATGGCCCCTATTAGCGCCATGGTTGCTGCCGGTATTTTACCGTGTCCGCCTTGGTGGATGGCGGAATTACTGCCCTACTCCAAGGTGAGCGGGGGCGGTAATTCCCCATTCACCAAGGCCCTTCCCCATTCCCATTTTTGCCACCATAGGGCATAATGGGAATGGGGAATGCGCTAATTACGGTACCGCAAATTGCGGTACCGTAATTAGCACCAAGGTCCCTTTGTGGGTTCGTTTTTTAACGCCTGCTAAAAGCAGGCGTTAAAGTACCAACCCGCAAAGGGACCTCGTAATAAGGCGCTAATGGTTAACGGTCACCGGTACCCTTACCGGTGACCGTTAACCCTTACCGCCTACCGTGTAATGAGGCCCATAGTTACATTAAAAACTCATTGCACATTTGTAAGACGTCTTAGGCTACATGTTCTCCTGGTTTAATCTGTTATTTGCAGATGCTCAGATTTGACTATTATCAACATGTGCTGCCCTTGCAACACTGGAGAATTGTACACATGAATTCATGTTTTATTATTTAGTCCACCGTACCTTAATCTGTTATCCTCCTATCTTCCAGATTTGCTATTGACAAGGGCTTTCAACAATGTAGTCCAGTTTCACTATTCCTTTTTAGCATTATCAGATGCCTTAACAGGTTTGTCCGCAGCTTAATGTACACAGACAGTTTTCTGCATGCACCAGAACAAAGTAAGAGGACCCACCAACCCTGCTTTCTTCAGCCAACATTAACTAGTTGATGGGGAGTCTTGCAGGGTTTCAATGCATAGTTTTTATTATGTTTAATGTATTATTTTTTTGCCAGTTTTGCGATTTTGTCTTAATTTGTTCTTCAAGGTAATATTGCATTGTGTATTTGTATTACGTATGTTTATGGAGCCACGACTCTTCAATACAAATTGTCCATTCAACTGCTTTCTTCTGGGACAACATTACACTCTTGTAGAGGTGTAGCCAGGCTGTCCAAAAAGTGGGGCTTGAAGCTAATGTAGTGGGACCCACAGCAGTGGCATTGACACTTGTAAATGTCCAGACAACGCTGATGAGTGGGTAGTTACAGAATTTGTGTGGGCCTTGCCTGGTCAGGCCCTTCCCTGCCTACGCCTCTGCTCGAGTATTTGACTTGTAGATGCACTTCCTGCACCTATTTCCTTTATATTTCAGTCCAATGAAGAAGGGCTGCTCAGATGTGAAAGTTAAGGTTCAGGAACATTGGAAAACCGGTATGAATTTGACAAATTCCGGGACGTTGTGAAAGCTGAATTTAATTGTTCTGGACTGTTACCCTTGTATAATTAGAGAGTTTGTGAATTGATCATAGTCTAGGATGCTGGTGAAATGTGGCACAGTTAAGGTATTCATTCTTAATGTACACCTTTTGTTCTAACAATTTACTGCAGCTGAGTGGGCGCGACGATTGAACAAATTATTTTTTTTATGTTTAAATGAACTTGTTCATCAGAGTAAAGTTATTCAAGAAATACAACACCAGCCAAGATACAGCAACCATATAACAAATTACAGTGCAGGTTTATGAGTCCCAATTCAACCTTACTGAACATGTATACTGGACATGTATAATGCATTGGGGGAGCAAGTATCCTAACTACCACATTTGAAAGTCAGGGGGCTAAGCTACAAACCAACTATGAGAGTGTGGCTGTTGCAGCTGACAAGACGCAACGTTCAATTACAATGTACCTCAGGTGGCACAAACTAACAACACGCAGATAGAGCTTAACAACTATGGATAAGAAATCCTGGATGTTCTGGTGTTTCAAAATCCAATTATAGGAAGAGGCATCAGGAATCAAAGTGGCGATATGGCTACAATATCTGATGGATAATGCAAGGAAATACTGACAAGGGGAATTACACTCTAGTCTCGGGGGCTACTTAATAGTAGCACTTAGCAGAATGGTGAACAGACTGCACATAAGCAAATACATTAACATTCAAAAGTTCCTTGGAAGAGTCAGGTAACATTAACTGATTCATGACTGGTTACATGATTAATTAATTAAAATGTTTCAGCAAAAAACATTATAGTCAGAGTTGAGGTGAAACATACAGCTCTTTCGCTTCTTGTTGGCAAGACAAAATGAAAAAAAGACTGACCTAATGTGGAGTCGTCAAGACCAACAAGAATCTGCATTCTACCTGCTTCCAGGAAAGAACATTGTCATAGTCATCAATATTGTATAAACAACAATTACATTCACAAATTCAGAAAATTGAAAAAGTACATGTCCATTAAATTCATAATATACAATATTTAAAATATAAAACATATGTCCAGACAACCCAAGCTAAAAGAGTCTGCTGAAACATCGCGTAATCAATTCAATATTCACCTCATTAATAAAACATGCTCTACAAAGCCAAGCCGTATGTATATATTTGACAGTGAAATAGTCTGCTTTCAGTTCATTGGTAGTCCTACAGTATATAGATGCCTGAGCTAAATTGGGTATGCCTGCTAAATTATATAATGGTTTTAGGTACTGGCATCACAATGCCTTAAAGCTCACCCATGAGAGTAAAACATGCTCAGGCGTTTCAATCGCACAGCCACAAGCTGGGCAGCTACTTATTTATTTTATTTATTTGTTTATAAAGCGCTGAAAGGCCGCGGGCATCAGAGCGCTAATAAAGAGACAGGACAACAAGTAGTGAGAACAGGACACAAGTGAATAGACCGATTTCTTCAGGAGAGACTAAACTGTTTCGCAAATTTAGTTGAAAAGAAATGTTTTCAATTTTTTTCGGAAGGAAATGTAGTTGGACTCGAGCTTCAGTGTGATGGGTAGTTCGTTCCATTTTTTTATACTTAGAGTCGGAAAGGCTTTTCCAAGTGCGTGCTGTTTTTTAGTTGTGGAGGTTTGTAGTTGTCCTGTATTAGAGGATCTGAGTCGCCTAGTAGGGGTATACCAATTGAAATGTTTTTTGAGGTAAGCTGGTGCATTGCCGTATAAGCAGCGGTGAACCATAGTAAGAGATTTAAACATGATTCTTTCTTTCATGGCCAACTAATGGAGGGCCTGTCTTTCGCCAGTGATGTGATCCCTCCAAGTTTTTCCCGTGCTGGTCCTGATGGCGTTATTTTGAATCACCTGACATTTCTTCACGCAGTTGCTATTTGCTCCTAATAGTAGGGCATTACCATAATCCAATCTGAATAGTATTGTGGCCCTAGCGATAGTCGTGCTATTCTTTTGGTCTAACAAAGGTCTAATTTTTCTTAGTAGTATCTGGTGGTATTGACAGTTTTTCTTTAAGTAAGCTGTGTGTGCTTCAGCACCTAATGAGGCTTGAAGATTTACTCCTAAGGTCTTCACTTTTTCTGAGATTGGTATTTGGGTGTTTTTAATGAAGAATGAGGAGTAGAGTGGGCTCAGTTTTCTTCTGGCCTGTATGGAACCGAATATCATGAGCTCGGTTTTAGAGCCGTTTAAGCACATCCAATTTGCTTTCATCCAGCATTCTATGATGTTGTATAATGATGAGAGCATGTCACTATCCTTGTCGTAGTCCCTACTAAGTTCTAAGACCAGTTGGGTGTCATTAGCAAAGTTTGAGAAAAATATGCCCATTTGGGAGAGCATGGTGCAAAGGCAGTGCATGTAGAGATTGAAAAGGAGTGGGGAGAAACTGGCTCCTTGTGGGACGCCACAGTCCATCGGTTTGGTTTTAGATGTTTTATTTCCCCAGACAATCCTTGATTGCCTATTTTGAAGAAAGGAGGCTATCCATTCAATAGCCCCTGAAGAGCAGTTTCCTGATTTTTTCAGGGCTTCTCGGAGTTTTGTGTGGTCCAGCAAATCAAATGCTGCTGAGAGGTCCAACAATATCAGTAGGCCTGATTTGCCTTTATCTAATATAGATGGCATTTCTGTCTGGAGATCTAACAGAGCCGAGTCTGTACTATGACTGGATCTAAATCCGGACTGCTGTGGATGTAATAAGTTATTTTTGTCCACATAGCTTTGTAGTTGTTCTGTGGCCACTTTGTCCAGGATTTTCAACAGAAAATTGCAGTTGGTTATAGGTCTAAGGTTGGCTGGGTCTTGTTGGTTGAGGTCCGGTTTCTTGGGTAATGGGGTGACCGTGACTGTTTTGATGATGTTAGGTACTGTTAAATCCCTAAAAGAAGCGTTAACCATTCTTCTAAAGAAAGGGGCGAAAATAGCTATATTGTCCAGGATAAATTTTGGAGATAATACATTTTCCAGACATGATGTGCATCTCATGCTGGAGATTACTTTTTCCATTTCTTCAAGAGTAATGGACCTGAATTGAAATTGGGGGTGTTCTGATTTGGTCTTATTCTCTAAAAGATTGGTGTCAAATGAGGTATTTGTAGTCTGACAATTTGTGATGTTTTCTCTAGCTTTGACGATTTTATTGTGAAATGCGGTTTGGACTTTCTCGCAATCCATGTCAGTTTGTTGGAATTGTGGAGTAAGAGTGGTAGGTTTGTCTAAAGATTTTAGAATCTGGAATAGCTTTCCATTGGAATTTGCCGCAGTACTAATGATGTTATTATAGTGATTTTTCTTCAAATCTATAAATTTGGATTTGTAGATGTGGTCTGCATTCTTCCAATTTGTTTTATTGGTTTCTGAAGGTTCTTTAAGCCATTTCCTCTGAAGGTTCCTTTTGTACTTCTTGAGTTCAACAGCTTCTGCATTAAACCATTTTTGGTGGCTAGAATTGGGTCGGACTTTCTTGTTTTTAAGTGGGGCGTGAAGGTCTAGTAATTTTGTCATGCCTTGATTGTATATGGCTATTAAATGTTCACAAGGGTCTCCATCCTTGGTGTTATTCATAATTTCCAGCATTTCTTCGGAGAGCATACTACTCGTAATTTTCTTTAAATTCCGATCAAAAACTGATTTCGGTATGTTAGATGGTTTTTACTTTTTAAAGTTTAGAGTCAGGGAGATTTCAATTTTTAAGTGATCTGACCAGATACATGGATGGGTGCCAAGCACAGTTACATTAGAACTGTTTGTGACAATCCAGTCCAGCTGGTTCCCTGTAATAGCCGTGGCGCCTTTGTTGATGATGGTAAAATCAATATTTTGTAGGTCCTCTTCTAATGTTAGAGCTTGTTGGTCATGTTGATTTCCTCTCCATCTATTTATGTCGCCCATCAATATAGTTTCTGTATTGATGGATT
This sequence comes from Ambystoma mexicanum, assembly GCF_040938575.1. Classification (NCBI taxonomy): domain Eukaryota; kingdom Metazoa; phylum Chordata; class Amphibia; order Caudata; family Ambystomatidae; genus Ambystoma; species Ambystoma mexicanum. The sequence goes on along the minus strand of NC_090939.1, from coordinate 431,908,716 downwards.
TGAGATTGTTTAGAATATTCACAATTTCATCATTAAAATCTGATGGTAAGGATGGAGGTCTGTATAAGGTTATAATGTTTATACAGTTATTTTGGGTGGGGGTCAGTTTGAGGTGAATAATTTCACATCCTGAACACTGAATCGGGGTGGTAAAAAGCTTAATAGAGTTTCTTGCGATAATCGCCACTCCTCCGCCCTTTCCGATATCTCTATTTTTAAGGTAGATGTTGCAGTCAGGTGGGATAGCAATATCGATGGTTGGTCCAACAGGTTCTTGTAACCATGTTTCTGTTATACATAGAATGTATGAGTTGAGTTTGAATCACACCAAGTTTTAGTGCAGCTTGCCACTGGAAGATATTAGCCCTTATTTTCATATAAGGAGATCTTTCTGCAGATTGTTGAATGATTTCAAAGTTCTTTTCAAGCCAAACTTTAGTTTAATTGCCAAGTATTTAGCCTATTGCATAATTCTATCAACTGTCTCTTAGATGCTATCAGAGCAGCACTTTTACATTTGGCAATACTAGCCCTAACTAATAATAGATGTTTGGGTGAGCCAGAAATTGCTCAATTCCAAGGATTTTCACAAGCCTTTCCATGGCAATGGATTTCCTCCTTCTAGGCTAATAACATGAACTAATGCATCCCTGACCTTTACAAATCCCAGTGCTGTACATAATCTGATCCAAAACAGGTCCCATCTTAACTCTATTGTGTCACCAATTGGAAAGAGGTCGGTCTCTAAGTGAACAAATGCATTTGGACAGTTCTTTGTGAGTAATAGCAGGTTTAAAAAAATGTGTTTTCAGTCTTGTTCAAGGGGTCAATGTTTTTGTAGGCCCAAATATCTGCTCTGTAAATAGCCAAGGCCTTGGCTTGTGATCTATAAATCTCTAGAGAAGGTGCTATTGCTCCCCCAGTATGGCCTTTATTCAAGCATTTGACCGCCCTGCCATATTTATCTAGGGTGGTACAAGCTTTACACAACCGAGTAGACTGTTGTCCATTCTCCTAGAATCTTACTCCCACATAGTCATAGTATTCAACTTGCTCCAAGATATTATTGTTAACAGTAACATACATTTTCAGAAAGCTTTGTCCTGAACACCATGGATTTTGTCTTCCCTCTTTTCACCACCAATTGTTGGTCCTCACATTTACTTTAAAAACATTCATTGTTTTGTTAGGCCCATGGGAGAAGTGGCCAGGCCAAAATATAATTCCCTAATTTAGGCTGGTTGAAGCAAGTCAAAGTTAAATAAATAAACTATTAGTTCATTAATGTATATGCAAAACAGTAGTGAGTGAGGACACAGCCCTGTCTTACTCCTTTGGTATCAGTAAACACTTCTATACCCCCACCCACCCCAGAACCCCAGAACCCCAGAACCTCAGCAAACACCCAATTTGATCCCTTTCTGTATAATAGCCAACAGGTGGGCCGGTCCCTCCCTATCCTTAAGAACCGGACAGAGCATATTTAGCGGGAATCCATCAAAAGCCATCCTTAAGTCGACAAAGACAGCATACAATTAACTGTTCCTTAGTGTTTTCTATGTCTGTACCAAAAGAAACAAAGAAAAACATTAGTTGATGGTACTCTTCCCTGACTGAAAAGCCCACTTACAATTGATTGATGATTCCATCATTGTCGGCACAATCATACAGATGTTTCAATTTGACTTTTGCAAACATTTTCCAAGATCTATCAATGAGGGATTTGGGTCTATAGATCACAGTGTTCACCCCCTTCTTATATATGACAACAATGTCAGCCAATTGCCAGGACAAGGGGACCACATATAAGTTAATAATAGCGTTAAACAGTCGCCATAGCACTGGTGCCTAAACTGCAACTGCTTTCTTAAACAAATCGACAGGTAATGTCAAGGCCGGGCAATTTTCCTCCTTGTTGAGATAATACAACTTCCAATATCCTGGCCTAAACAGAGACATATTGACTGTCTGCTAGCAGATTGGTCTGAACAATAAAACATCTCATCTTCCAATTTTAAATTAAACAAGAACATTGCTTTCCATGGTGAAGGAGTAAGGAGACCTAAGCACTTTAGGAAGTGTCTGAAGGCATAGTGCTGGAGCACACATTCAGAATAATACCACTCAGTCAGAAATACCTACTGATAAACACATTGATCACCAACAATATCTTCTAATAAATCCATTGACAACCACCAATATCTACTAATAAATACATTGACCACCTGAGACAAAACTATGCACACCTGCACTGGAAGCAGTGCAAGTCTGATTCTCCGCCACATGCCAAATGCAGAACGCACATCCCTTCTGAAAGTTACAAACACAACTGATTCCTCTCCTCTATTTGAACGAAAGAAAAACTGTGAGTGGTCTTATACCTTGAAAACAAATAGTAAGAAACCATTCCCTTTTCCATAATAAGGTTAGGAGCGAGTGCCTCGTAAGAGGAAAGGGCAGTATAGCTACTGCCTAATGGTAATATGTGCACAGTCTGTGTAGTGTTCAACATGCTGGAGTACCAGTGAAACGTTTCCTATTATTAGCTGAGCAGAAGAGATTTTGAAACACTTGCCACTTTTGGTGGAGCATCAGCCCCTGCCTTTGCCTAAAGGGATGTAACGGAGCAGAGCCATGGAGTATCCATTAGTGGTGGCGCCCGACAAGCTAAAGAAACATAGTGAATGTTTGGTGCAGGGAAAGCATATTATCAGTATTGCTGTTTCAGGAAGATTTTTCTTTTTTGGAACGTTGAATTATTTGTAGGGATTCAACATTGCCACTCATACCTTACTAAATGCTAGTGCTCTGGGCACGTGGATGGAGCTCAAAGATGTACCTCATGGTAAGGCTTGGAGTTCTCCCATCTAGCCTCCCTAGCCCTGTGGCACCCTGCTTACCTGTTAAACAGAACTGAGTGGGTCCACGCCAATGCTGATGCAGCAGCCCTCCTCTTTCCCAGCCACACACTTCTTCGTGGCTGTGACTGTTCCCTTTTGCTGTCACACGTTCTAGCGGTCTTTGTGCCAAGCCCTTCCAAAATCGTTGCAAAGGAGCTTCTCCAGTCTGTCGTCTGTTTCTGTCCACACTCCAAAAATACAGCTCCACTACTACAATAAAAAGCATGATTTTGAGCTATTTCTCAAACCCACAATACATTGCTCAATGGCTATGACTTGGAGTTGAATTTCCAATATTGAGTACCGGGTGGCCCTTTGCATGTTTGGTGTAGCTGATATGGCATTTCTACTCTCATAGGTCACGTACAAGGGTTTTTCATGATGTTTTAAACACCCCATAACACCCCATAACACTGATGATGACATACCCCAGTGTTTCAACCACAAAGACTTTTTAACCACAAGGATGCCAGCCTATACTGCAGTGATGATCCCCAATTGGTGCATTCTGAGGATGTGTAGACTGCCTTAGAATTTGATGTTGATGTGTTCATTTGATTTGATTTGCAATTGCAAAACTGGGCAAGATTAACTGCATCTAGGCACATACGGTCTGAATAAAATACACTCTGAATACTCATCATGAAAGCATGCTTTGGCACCATCAAGTAATAATGAATTATTTAAAAAGGAGTGTTTTCAGAACCTTGAGGAATTGAATAAAGGTATCCTTTGTTTTGGGCTGCCAGGGAATGTTGTTCCATAGGCTAGGGTTGTATATTGCAAACCGTCTGTCCCCCTGGAGACACAGCAGGATGTTGGAACCACCAACAAGAGTTTATCAGCAGAATGTAACATTCTGGACAGTGGATCTTGCATCAGTTTTTCAACCAGATATGACAGGGGGAAATTTTTCAGGCATTTGTAGATCAAGCAAAGGATTTTAAACTTGATTCTGTCTCTTTAAGAAATGAGTCCCTGAAGTTTCCCTGACGTTACCCATCTATCAAGAGTTATGCTGTGGTGATCTCTGCCCATACCTGAGACTCTGCAAGAACAAGTCACAGAGCAGGGAGGGTCTCACAGCCCCATACAATGGGAGACTCAGGGCCTCATTACACAGTGGCCCTCATTACGACTCCGGCGTTGGACCATGGTGCTGTTAGCACCATGGTCCATGCCGGAGTCCGGCATGGTGGATGGCGGAATTACCGCCCCATTCCAAGGTGAGTGGGGCGGAAATTCCCCATTCACCATTTGCCCGTCCCCATTCACATTTTTGCCCCATAGGGCATAATGGGAATGGGGAAGGCGCTAATTACGGCACAGTAAATTACGGTGCCGTAATTAGCACCAAGGTCGCTTAGCGCCTTGGACTTTAACGCCTGCAAAAAGCAGGCGTTAAAGTGTGAATCAGGCGTTAAGGGTTTAATGGCGCCGTTAAACCCTTAACGCCTGACTTGTAATGAGGGCTAGTAGGCGGTAAACCATGGTGCTATTAGCACCATGGTTGCCGCCGGTACCATACCGGTACCACCATGGAGGAAAGGGGAATTACCACCCCATTCCAAGGTTGGCGGGCGGTATTTCCTCCTTTCTCCATGGCCCTTCCCCATTCCCATTTTTGCCCCATAGGGCATAATGGGAATGGGGAAGGAGCTAATTACGGTACTGCAAATTGCGGTACCGTAATTAGCACCAAGGTCCCTTTGCGGGTCTCAACATTAACGGCTGGTCTACACCAGCCATTAAGGTCGGGTCCCGCAAAGGGACCTCGTAGTAAGGCGGTAAGTGTTAACGGTCACCGGTACCCTTACCGGTGACCGTTAACCCTTACCGCCTTCCTTGTAATGAGGCCCTCAGTTATGTTATTCTCCCTTCAAACTTAAAGATAAGGTGCATCGGCATTGAAAGATGTAATTGTGTCAGCTAAATCATTTAGAAATGAGGAAAAAAAGAAGCAGGACAAACACACACCCTTCTCTCCCCCAATCCCAACTGCAAAAACCCCCTGGGCTTGAATTGATTTGAACAAACACTCTGGCATTCCAAGATTTGGTAAGAAGACCAGAGGGGAGAAAAAGAAATCCATACAGTTAAATGCCATCTTCATATCACCAAAGACCTGTTAGAGCACCTCACATCTTGACAAACAGAATTATTGAATAAGAATATAGAGTCTAAATAACTAGTGAAAAGTACTGATTGGCTGGCAAAAACCTGGACTTCTGATTCAGGATAACTTTACCATACAGTTTCCCCGAACTGTCTAAACGTTGTATTGGCCAATAATTTGCTGGTTCAGACCTAACCCCTTTTTAAGAATAGGGATAATTTCAGCTTCATGCCATGAATCAATGATCTAGTAGTGAATAAATATAGCATTAAACAAACCAGTAAGGTAGGGAACCCTGATTGCCAGTGCAGCATTGAAAAGGCCCATATGTAACCTGTCCAATGTTTCAGACGTAAGGGTAATGGCAGCACTATAGATATAAACTATTAATAAATCACCATATTCTTCGAAGGACCTAAGATAAATAGATGGTGCTATCACGAATCCTTCAACTAGATAATATGCAGCACTATGAAGATTAATATATAATGTTCATATAAGTGTTGATTGGGAATTAAAACATTGATTGTCGGTTTGTTCTCACTAGACACTTTCCTTACAATATAGATATCACTCCAGATGCAGGAGAGTACAGGACTAGTCACAGCCCTCCAGCCTGAGCTTATTGTAGGCTGAGTGAAGCGTGAGCTTCAGCACGGTCTTAGGACTGTTACTGGCCCTGTAAGACTTTGGCACCCAGGGTGCCATCCAGGGTGAAAATGGTTTTAGTGTTTATTTTATTTATTTTTTTACCAGTAGATGGGCAGCACAAACTCAATCTCACATAACAAAAGAAAACAAAGATGACTGCCACTACAGTAAATACGAAGGCACTTACCATGGTTGGCCAAAGAAAGACGGTGACAGAGATTTGCAGCTGGAGCAGGAAGCACTGGGCCAGCTGAGTGGAGGGTGAGGGTGCTAGGTAGAGGGATGCAGGATTTCACAGGGTTCTTGGAGGAGGATGGTGGTCAGAGTAGGGGATAGAAAGGGGAGGGGGGGCAACCTAAAAAAAAAATAAAAAAAAATGGCAACACCCAGGGCAGGGGTTTAGGTGTCTTGTTGAACATGGGCAGACACTGTTGTTATCCTGACTGGAGTGTGGATAGTTGCTGACTTTATTTCATAAAATTCCTTCTTTTTAACATCAATTAGTGTTTTTATGATGTTTTTTTACAGCGCTAAGAATGACTTTGTCCTTAATGCCAGCATCTCTAATGAATTTGAATAGCTTAGTTTCAGCTAGTTTGCACTCCTTGTCCTACCAAGAGTCAGATCTTGCTGAATGTTTTCAAATCTACAAGACAAGACAAATGACTTAAGGGAAGACAAGCATAACATGATTGTCATAATCTTCAACAGGATGGTGATTTATTGTTTTGGGTTCCCGGGAAGATGGGATTCAAAAAGCAATATCATTAATTGAGCAATTTGGGAGTTACTTGTTACTCATCAAATCAACTAATTTATTACTTCGGTGACAATTAGATGGAAATACAGCCACACAATTTCCTATATTTATATTATTAGTCTGTTCAATCGAATCACCACCAGTAGGCATTAAACGTGTTACAAACAATGAATTGGGATCACTATCGAGTACACATGACAATGTCACCAACAATATGCCCACCAAGTAAATCCACAAGATTATTGTAATTTAATGATGGTCTTCTTTACCAATAGATACATAAAGACACAGGAAAGTAACACGGCTGCATTTTAGATCCCTGTCTTTTTTAATTTATAATTATAAGACCAAGATAAGAAGATATCCTGATTGCCTTTCGGAAATCTGCACCATTTAGGTACCGTTGGTGTTTTCGGATGATATTATGCTTTTTGATTGCACATAATTGGGTTTACAGAGATTGATATCTGCATTTGCTATCTACTATAAGAATGTGTATTTGTAATGAAACCAGAAAAAGTGAAGATTATGGATTTTAGCTGTTTTCATAAATCTTTAAATTATTCTTGGTTTTTAAATAAAAAAAGCTTTTATTATCAGATATTTTTATCTACTTAGGATTCCCCATTATTAATAAACCTGTGAAGGGGAAGCTTATGGATTTCCTAAAAAAATAAGGTGGACCGCTTGGGTTCAGAGCTGCATCTGATGAATAGGAAATATTGTACATTTTTGGTAAAACCTTGCATGCTCTTGTATGTTGGAAACATGGTGCTCAAATTATTGTATGTATTGGATGTAATGCAGATTTAGGTGCAGACAAACTGGATCTTCTTGAAGCAATAGTCTGAAGAAAAGTCCTTAATCTACCAAAGTGTTTACCAATAGCATTCATCAGGTATGCACTGGGTCTGAATTCTCTTTCATCTTGGCTCAGATGGAAATATTGGAGTCTAATTTGGATATTTCTGGACCTCCCAAAAAATTATCTTTATGAATATGTGGGGTACCTTTTAAAAAGGGGGTCAAATCAGTCTTTGATATCGCGAGTGACTGTATGTATGAAGATACAGGAAGATCTCGGCTTTCCTCTAGAGGATTTGCATACTAAGAAAGCAATGTTTGCTGCAAATTGAGTTGTTGCGATTGAGAGCCTGCAAGGACATAGCTTGCATGAACATCTTAAGTATGAGCACAAAAAGTTTTCCATACTTTCTTCATGCCTAGGTTTATTCCCCAATAGAGGGGCACAGGATGTTTTTATGAGGTTTTGTTTAAAGATTCTCCCTACAAGTGAAGAGAAAGTAAGACGGGGGATTAGTTAAAAAGAAATGATATAATGTAGATATTGTAGAGCATCTGATAGTGTTGAATCTCTTAAGCACAAAGTTGCATTTGAAACCTTTGATACATATTAGATATTTTGTTATATAAGCCAGATTTTATTAATTATGAGGTCTAATGGTCTTACTTATTATGTGGTCACCCAAAGTTATGTTCTCACTTTCATTTTTTTAATGCTATTACATTTTTGTAATAATGATCCCAAGATTTAATTATATGAATTTGTGTTGATTCCCTTCCTCAAATCTTCTTGTTTTATGGTTATCAAATGAACAATAATGATCCTGAGTGTTTATGATTTGATGTTGTGACACTTTTGAAAGGTTTTCTTTCTTTACGATTAATTGATTTTGATTGTGATATATTGTAAAGGTATGTAATATCATATACCATTAAATACAGACAGTCTTTTATATATTCTGACTCAAGCACTCACTGTAAGTGGAAAATTAAGGAGAATCATTCTGCGTTCTTATATGCAGGCTATTACGCTATGCTGAAAAGTGACTCTGCACTGCCGACACAAACCCTGTCTCATGGAACTGTGGAAAGTGTCATTCTGCAGTGTGAAATCAGTGCTAAGTTATGTTGTTCTTCAAAAATGACTTTGCACTGCAAAAATATACTTTGCACAGTCCCATGAATCCGGCCCTTCCTATGTTTGCATTAGCCCTTTTAGCTCCAGGTTTGCCCAACAATATCCCAATATTTCCCCACGTTTTCCAAAACGTGATTTCCCATTCGCATGAATGACGCTTCGTGCAGTGCTCACAACATGCACAATAATATTTCTAAACATGGCAACGAGAGATCATTTAGTGCTGTTAGTGCTTCTACTTTCAAAACCTTTTAACAGCTGTTGTAGCTAACGTTTTGCCAACTCGATATAAAATGCATTGGCCTCAGAAAGATGAACATTTGTAGATGATAAAATGTAAAACGGCACATTATCCATGACGTCACACATTCCTGCCATCATCAGATTTCGGAAATATTCTATCGATTGTCCGAATTGAGGTGTAACAAAAGCGTTGCTAATATTGCACTAAACAAGGACAACAGAATGTCCCTTTCTATTGCAGATTATAGGATCAGAACAACTCTTCAATAAGATCACTAATATTTCTTGTGCAAACTATACTCATGTATCACTTTAATTACTTTGGCGACACGTTTCTGATTGATTTCTAATTCACAATTATCAACCGTTTAACCACATATTGCAAATAGCCCCCTGCAGTGCGCACATAAACCAATGAACTCAACTAGCCTAACATCTCTACACACGGCCTGAAACCCATCGTGTTGTTTTCGGTTCCGTATCGCCTACACTTTAATGGTTGCAGAATTGAAACAATGTGCACATTCAAATGGCAATCATTACTGTGATCCAGTAGCCAATCATTAACCCAGAACTCTGCACGTGTCAAGTGCAGATTGGCCATGGGGAAACAACACCTGCAGGGGTGCACTGGGAACTAAAAGAGGCCCTGGAAATAATTACTGGGGACCAAAAGACCCCCTGGAAATACTTTTCAAAGTGGCCCATATGAGACATTTTCAACAAGCCCAATGTTTTTCCTATGAGGAAAATGTAGAAATACCACACAAAAGAGGCCCAGGGTGCAGAGGCCCACCGGGAAATCTCCAGCGTTCCCTATAGGCCAGTCCACCCCTGCCAGACTTACAAACGCGATTTACAATAGCGCAATCCCATTGAAAAACTCTTTACAAATCAGGTCCTGTGCTAGACTCTCATTTGGGAACATTTGAACTGGACTGGATCTCTTCTTTTTTTAGGATGTGAATGACCATATACTACGTTTAGTATATATTCACCATATGTTTAGTATATATGGCACTGATAAACTTTCGGCCTTTCAATTTTACAACATCGTTCTTAGAAAAAAAAAATCCCAGGGTTTACCGTTTTCAATTGGAATTCAATACCTTTCTGAAACCAGCGTGGCGGGGAGTTTAATAATGTACATCATTTTTAATTAGTAATGTGACTATACATAGAGCGGCTCTTCTCTGGGGATGGCATATTCGGGAGCGCTTGCTAGAATGTGCTATTTCTTTATTGATGGATGGTTCCATGTACCTCTCACCTACAGCACTCAAACTAAGAAATTAAAATGGAAATTGCTTCCCGAAAGAAGCGTCCAATAAATGACACCATTTTCACTCTGCTTTAACTGTGTAGGGTTTCCAGCCGTACTAAACATGCATAATGTGCAGCCTGTTCTGACACCTCCATGAGCATTATGCACAAGACTGTCAGCTCGTATGCTAAACCATAGCCTCCATTTTTGTTATAAATGCAAATTATTTATTACCAACATGCTGCTAGAAAATGACTTTCCCTCTTGCCCAGCTGTCAGGAAACCCTGGCTGTAGGTATTCATTCAATCTGCTATGGCACATTCAACATGTGATGGAAGACACCTGTCCAGCATCTGCAGTACAGGTTTCATCGCCAAAGAGAACACATGTAATATGCATTGCAGCGCCGAGTTCAAGAAGTAACTTCTTGGTATTGCATAACAGTCACATCACATCTCTTTGAAAATGTACTGTATTCAATCCACCAGTCCATACACTTCAGAAAATATTTACACGTAGAACTTAACTGAGCGCTTTGAAACACTTGCCTGTGTATAGGCGCTTTATAAATAAACAATACAATACAATCCAACATCAGAATCCCTAAGGCGATTTTTCATGAGTTCTAGAAGCTTGTCATTCGTCATGACATAATGTTTTGTATCACAATTTGCTGATAATGCGTTTGAGCCGCGGATTATGCCCGCTGAACCTACATTAGTGATCAATGTATTACAGATGTACAATCAGTATAGCATGCCAGAAAGGTCAACACAGTGTTCCATCATGTCTGAACACATAATCAGCCATCTATTCTATTAGGAAGAGAAAATCCATCTCCAGTATCCTGCACGATACGAAAATATCGATCAATTTTGATGCATTCACAGTGGGTCTGATTCGCAAACAGAAAAATGGTAGGAGAGCAAGTCACAAAGTATCGCTAGCATTTGGCCTTGTATCGGCATGTCCTGCTTTCATTTGATCCATGATGACATCCCTTAATCTTCCCAATATGATTGAGAATTATCTTGGGATTCTGCCTCAAAGCATAGTGTGCATTCCCACCATTAAACCCCACACGGCCCGATTCATGGAATATTTACCCGGTTCAAAGTGAATGTGCCCTGCTGATAATTGATTTTGCACTGCCGACATGTGTCGGCAGTGCAAAGTCACTATTCAGCAGGGCAAATTCACTTTGAACCGGGCAAATATCCCATGAATCGGGCCCACAACAGTCTTTACTTTAGAAAGATCGGCGCTCTGAGAGACCAGCCCACCACTCAATTAACATGATGGCAGTGCTCAAAGTGAATGTCAAAGGGCTCCAATAATTATCTGAATATGACTCACAAATGAAGCAGCACGAGCGGGCTACGATTAAATATGGAAGCCCCTGTTTTGATGTAGCCTTTGTGGTGGGGAGAGGGTAAGGGCTCGATTCATGGAATATTTGCCAAGTTCAAAGTGAATTTGCACTGCTGAAAAGTGACTTTGCAATGCCGACACAAACCCTGATTCATGGAACCATGCAAAGGGTATTTTCGCAGTGCAAAGTCGGGGCAAAGTCAGTGCATAGTCATTTTTGTAGTACAAAATGACTTTGCCCCGACTTTGCACGGCAAAAGTACACTTTGCACAGTTCCATGAATCAGGGTTTGTGTCGGCAGTGCAAAGTCACTTTGAACCCGGCAAACAATCCATGAATCGGGCCCTAAGGGTCAGTGGGAGCATTCCATATCTGCGCTCTGTAACATCTGTAACGATAGATTTTCTTGAGACGGTCAAAGATCTAGAAGTGTAAATGGGGAGTGACGGTGTACTTTGATTGTTCAGTGGCAACACAATGTTTTTTTCATTGAACCTCAACAAAGCTAGAAACCTCTGCATGGGCTACATCCTACATGCATATAACATACACTTGCTTATGGCAGGACAGATATGTTTATTTTATGAATGCCATCGAGGAAAACTAACTTATATCCAAAGTGTGTTTACAAAGACATGACAATCGTTTCACCAACAATCTTTGACTACACAAATCAAGGCAAATATGGTCACAAACACCATATTTCAACACCTACCAGCATGCCTCCATGAAGGAAATAGGAATCGAAATGTCCCTTCACTAAACGCAAACTGTTTTATGTCCCTCAAGTGTCTCAGTTTTATAAATGCTTTTCTCTGTGCACTGTCATTTACTTTGTATTACTCCAAGATGTGCGTTGGTTGATCGACATGTCAATTGTTTTCCAGGCACAGCTTCATAAGTGTTGTCCTTCGTTTCTTTTTTTAATAAAGCACTCACACTGCTGTTTGTTGGATTTATTGAGTAATGCCTTTGTGTTTATTTGCATGTTGGTCAGTTGTGTCTGAGGTCGTTCATTTGGAAAATATATTATGAGTATAGTTTGAGGATTGTGTTGCTTATAAGAGTGGTAGGAAACATTCCGCTGTAGCCCTAGTCATATTTAGCTGCTGGACCTAAAGCTTTTATATGTGTGGTGACTAGTACTTAAATGGCTATGGATTTCTGCATTGTTAAGTTCAGCAAATGTGTGGGGAGGGAACACTTTGTAATTTACACTTTGCCAGGTGGCCAGAGATCGAGTACTGATGTTGCATATTTTGGGGATTATGGGTTTCCTTGATAAGGCCCTTTGAGCATGCCATTTACATAATATGTATGCAGAAAATAAGAAATATATGACAAATGCCATTAAGCAGAAACAATACATCTTTAATTTACATTGCAAACGTTACTTGCTTTGTAGGAGGAGGGCAACAGGAAAATATGGGTCAGTCGTCATTTTCATGTGACAGACCTGTTATATGGACAACAAAACCTCACTCTGTGGCCGTTTTGTAGTGGGCCTGTAGAAACATGTTTAAAGAAATGAAAATAAAAACAGCAACACAAGCCTGACATTTGTGTCTGTGAAGGAGTGCCATCTGGCAAAGATGTAGAAGTCCTGGGTTTAAAAAAAATGTGTATTAATAATCCAATTATGTGGTAATTCTATCTCAGAAAGGGCGGTCTTCAAACCAGACACCCGTTAAGCAAACTCCATGCAAAAGCAGAGTGTACTCCTGTGGCCTGCTGCAGCAGTATCCTGATCTGCAGCATCTGATCAAGTTTAGAGATCACAGGTCCAATGACAGCAAATCACATCATCACAGGTGCAGCATTTGTAATATGCGTGCACCACTGTTCCCTTACTACATACATACAAGAAATCGCCATTCTGGTGGCAGTTATAATCTTTGAGCATGAGCCAGACCAAAGTTTGGGGTATGGTGTCTGGTATTTCATATACTTATTAAAGCCAGACTTACATTTTTATTATACACGAGTCAACACTGTGAGCCAGGCAAGCCATGGAAAGGTATGTGTGTATTCTGCCCAGATTGCCAGTCTGACCATAGTCAGTGGGAACTGAATTCTTTTTATCCATTGTGAGATCAGTCAACACATTTCTCCTGCATGACAGCCCCTCAGCCGGAAGTGTCCTAGGAAACAGGAATCAAAGAGTGCAAAAAAGGACTAGCCTCAAAATAGGGTGTTGCATTCCTAAGGGCCTTTCAATGAAATGAGTCTGAGAAGTGGGCAGGGTTAGTTGTGTAGCCAGAGGAAGCTCTTCAAAAGTAGAGAAGGGGTCCACTGTATTGTTTCTCCATGTACCTCGCCTTCCTTCCTGTCTCCTCCACTTCCTTTAGCACAAATCACTTTAATTATGATGCAATTAGCCAAGACCACTTATAACAATGGTAAATATAGAACCCCTTAAAGCAGGCTTACTTTTGTCCAATCATCTGGAGACCTTTGTCTGCCTATAAAAGAGCCAGGCTCCCATTCCTTCTTTCAATCCCTTTTGGACCATCAAGGATTTAAGGAAAGCAGGGGTTATCTTTCCAAAGCCCTCAGGCATTGAGTTGAAGAAGGAGGACTCCAATGCAGAGGCACACTCAGATCCATACCCATTATTGGGGCACATTGGTGGTGACCCTTAATGAGGACCAAGACCTGCCACTTTGCACCAAACCTCCCTAAACTGGGAGAGCAGAACCCAAAAGGACTCACCCTGCCCTAGAGCCCCTACAGGGGTCCCACGGCATCTGGAGGGGCAGATCAGCTGGGATACTGGTTCTACTGCACCACACAATATGAACTGTCTTTACCACACTCAAACCAGAGGGACCTGCCGGTGTTGCTTTTTAGCACTTAATCTAAGTCTTGAACAAGCACTGCTTTGAATGAACTAAACCGTCTCTCCAGTGCAAGCAGAGCATATCACCTGTGTGGCTGGAACAACCAGCTCACCGCTACCTCTTCAGACCTATCAGATCACCACAGTCACTGTATCGAAGCGGCAGACATAGACTAGGACAGCTGAATCATCATGTAACTAAGTTGTTACCAATGGCTGGCCATGACTCAGCATTTTAACTGGCTATCGTGAGCCATCTGAACCACATGAACCAAACATTGCACTGTAGCCTCAGCAAGCTCCCACTTCAAACCAAGTAGATACCAGTTCACCCCTTGACCCAGCACAACTCGCTGCACCTATTTTGACCCACACCATAGTACAGATCAAATCCTGTTTCAATACTGTTGAACCACCTAACATTAGATTAGGGTACTTTGAAATGACCCTGTCCCTCTGTTCCATCATTTGGGACCCTAGAGACTGACCCTGCTGAAGACCCATAGTGCTGCACCATTACATTCTTCATTTGTATGTCTTTCCTTTGCATGGGTTGGTTTTTATAACTATGCGTACATTGGTACATATACATTGTACATTGGTACATATAATTAATGTAACCATATTTTTCCAGAACCTTTTATCTTGTACCTTTGTACTTTGCTATTTGGGTTGCTACTGGATTACATTCACACCTCTTATGAGAATATAGGCTTCCCTCGGCCCATGTTACCATATAATGACAAGGTGGTATATCTCTTAGTTGTGCCTGTCTATGTTACCACATAATGACAAGGTGGTATATCTCTTAGTTGTGCCTGTCTTACCTTTATGATTGCAATCCCTCTTGGTTTGTAGAAGTGTAGGGGCTGTGGAAGTGTTTTTGCTTTACTCTTATACTCCTGCAGAACAGAAGGCATTTCATCACAGCGCACACTTAATTTTTCATCTTCCATCAAAGAACTGGTGGAACATTAAAGGTACTTAAATATATAAGGACCTGACAGGTGTAGTGCACATGTTGCGTCAAAATGGTTGCCTTACTGTTAATATGTACTCTATCTCCCATGATGTAATCCCCAAACATTTAAATATTAACATTCCTCTTGTATTCAGTTGTGACTATCATAAATAGATTTTTTTTTAATTCAAATAATCACACACATGGGACTTGAATGCTTTGAACAAACTTAAACCATCATCAACTCCTTCCTATAGTGATGTTAAGCTTTGACGATCATGCATCCGTCTCCAAGACGGAGATCTACCATTGCCAGACACAATAGTTCTGAAATACTGCACCTTTAATCACAAAGCCACAGTAACAAGTGCTACCATGACCCCAATATTAGGAGTCCACAAGATCAGCATGTATCTTCCAGTTGAGAAAAACGTAATATTGTTGCTTGATACCACTGATTTTGTTTGATAGGTAGCTGGCTACTTGACGTAATACCTGTTTTAATTGTGACATAATACACGTTTAGACTTCTAGTGTGCAAGGGACCTGTTTTTTTTAACATTTTTATTATTATTATTATTAATTTTGCTACGATTGTAATGTGCAGGTAGAGATTCCCGTGAAAGCCAAGATAGACAAAGAGGAGCATTTCTCCGCCCACATGTGCACACTCTGCCAGGAAAACAATGAAGATTGCAGTTGTCTCAGCAATAATCAAATCTTTTTTTTTTTTATATATATAATCAGGAACCGGAAATCAGAGCTTTGGAAAACAAGAAGCAAAAACACTTATCATCCAGCTTAAATTGGCGTCAAACCTGCTCCTCTGTGCTCCCATGTAATTTACAAATCTGTTTCACTCTTGTAGAGGCCATAATGGAATGTGACTCAAGTGCTCAATGCTTGGAAACATATTTTAAAAGGTTTTCAGCTAACACGCCTATCATAACAATTGCATTATAGAACTCTATGCCAATCGAATTTCCCATTGCCCTACAAGCTAGTACATGCATAACTGCACTTTGCATTCAATACGCTGACAACACCTGTACACTGTGCGTGCCTTATATCGGAACGTTTTGGTGAATTTAATTCTCCCAAACACACTGGGGTTGCTTGCTTCCTTTTCCTATTTAAGGTGATTGTGTTAAGTGTGTGTGAGATTCTGTTAAAATAAGAGGCTTTCTAAGAGGCATAAAACTGCTCTGATTCTGCTCTCCCTCGGACCATGCACCTGGCCACCCTCTGTCCTCTGGGCCCAGCTACCTGCTCATCTTGCCA
Source organism: Ambystoma mexicanum (assembly GCF_040938575.1). Taxonomy (NCBI): domain Eukaryota; kingdom Metazoa; phylum Chordata; class Amphibia; order Caudata; family Ambystomatidae; genus Ambystoma; species Ambystoma mexicanum. The sequence goes on along the minus strand of NC_090939.1, from coordinate 431,892,386 downwards.
CCCTCACGCACTGCCTCCGGGCCACCCCCTGCACTGGGGTCTGTATCTCTACCCATACAGCCCTCCCCTTTTCTTCCTGCACTTTCAGACCTACATGGCCTGCTGCCATAAACCCAGCACTTGCCACTTGCTGGTTGCACTCCCATTGTTTGTTGCCTTTTTATTTATTATTTTATTATTATTTTTTTTTCTCGCTCCGCACTCTCCTTTTGTTCCCCCTTCCATGCACTTCTGCACCTTCTCCCTCTACCCTGCACTTGCACGTTCTCAATGTCACTGGGCCTAGTAAGATTGTTGTTTTTCTTCTCCCCTGTTCCCATCCCTGCCTAGTCACGCTCTGAAACACTTGTGTATGAGCGCGATAAAAATAAAATATCAATCAATAAAACAGTGTCAACGTTCCAATAACACTTCAATGGTGTGAAAAGGGAGGTCAGAGGTTCCATTTGAATTGGCATATGATTCGAAAGGTTTCTCTCACCCTTCTCTTCGTTCACCCTGAATAGTATTGCCACGAGAAGCATGCATTTGCTTGTTGTTCTAAAACATTGTCTGAGGGAAGGATTGATAGATTGGTCCTCATTATGAGTCCGGCAGTAGCCGTCTGGGTAAAAACGGCACGGCTGGCGCCGGAGTACATTTTTTGCGGTGCCTGGAAATGGGGATTTATGGGGGCATTACAGCACCAGGAGTCCCGGTAATTTCCTCACGCCTTGAAACACTTGTGTATAGGCGCGTTACAAATGCCATATCATATCATATCATATCATTGCCGAACGCCAGAAAAAATTACTCCACATTCCCCTTCGAGACCCATTGGACTCAATGGGAATGGGGAGGACGGATCGCAGACCTTGACGGATGCCCCGGCACCATAAATGGTGCCGGGGCATCCGTCAAGGTCTGTGAGTGGGTGCCGTTCCACCTGCCAGGTCAGACCTGGTGGGCTGAAAGGCACCCACTCGCAGACCTCGGATATGCCGGTCCGGTAAATTACGGCACCGTTGCTACCAGACCGGCACACTCGCAATGAGGCCTTTTTTGTTAAAAGAAAAGAAATATCATCAGGCACAATGCAATCCTGAAATAAGACACATGCCAAAAACGATTGATGTAAAAACCTTTTACACCATGCAGTTTTGTTTTCTAATTTGTTATATGCTGTTACGTTAGCAAGTTACCCATGCACCCACGTTTTACCGAAAAAGAAGACTGATGACCCCTTCTCAAGGATTACCAAAATGACATTAAATTAAGAAAGATGAGGAAATTCTTCAGGGACAATCGAGATTATCAAGATGATAAGGTTTATACTTTTCAGGACAAATACAGACAACTTACCAAACCAGTCTCACAAGAAAATACTCCAAATACTTCACCTGGGAGGTCTGATGCAGACTCAGAAGGGGATCAAGATAAAGACACAGAACAAACAGGAAAAACAACAGAGGGACAAGGCTTCCTAAATCAAATTAGGAGGTACAAAAAAGGCAGCAGAATCACTTATCAAAAGCAAGTACGTTTTTTATTACCACAACAGACAAACAAACAACTGTCACCCACAGGAGGAGGGGCAAGCGGGGGAGTGGTAGACACAGGGAATCCAGATGCTCTAGAAGACTTTAGACGCCTCACAAGAGCTGGGCCGAGAGAAGCTGCGAAAAGGAACAAATGAATGACTTAGTAACTTATCAGATCATCAATTGAAACCAGAAGAAATTTCACTGTTAAACAAAGGATTTACCTTTGCACCATCCACACACTTCCAGAACACAGAGGTACACATAGATTTATTCAAATTTGTGAGGAAACTTAAATTAAAAAAATACTTTGCCGCACAAATCTCAACAGGCCGCACTAATGAACCAGAAGTTGAAGAGAGCAGCCTCACTATTGAAGATTTGACCAACATACATTTACTCAGATTGTTACAGCAGCCAAGGGAACGACCTATCCATGAGACCCTACATGAATTACAAATCAGACAGACCGGTCTCGCTACTAAGGAAATGAAATCAAAATCTAAGTTCACACTGCAGCTGATGCCAGACAACTTAGTGGACACCATGTACAAATCATTCACCAAAGACCTTAATGACCTTATGGATGTTAAATTAAACAGCAGCAAGAAATCTAAACGCACATATGACAATTTGACAAACATGGAAAGAAAGGCCCTTTTCAACCTAAAACAAAATCAAGATTTGGTCATTAAAGGAGCGGATAAAGGAGGAAAGATAGTTGTCATGAACCGAGAAAATTATGTAGCGATGGCAATGAACCATTTGAACACTCCTTTCTGTTATGTTAAATTGAAATCCAACCCCAAAATGGAAATAGTGTCTGAACTAAAGGATGCCATCTCAACTTGGAACAGACAAGGGCTCATCTCGGACGAAGAGAAGCATTTTCTAGACATGAAACAACCAATCCTGTCCATCATATATTTTTTGCCAAAAATCCACAAAAAGTACAAAAGAATTCCAGAGGGGAGACCCATTCTGAGTGGAATAGGGTGGGCCACCATGAATATAGCAGACTATATCGACAACATATTAAGACCCTTGGTCACCACAACCAAATCCTACCTGAGAGACACAACTTCAGTAATAAACAAATTGGCTGCAGTGAAATGGCACACGGACTACATATTATCAACCTGGGATGTGAAATCCTTGTATACGTCCATCAGACATGACACAGCTATAGAAACAATTGACTAAACTTTTTCTAAGGGAATTGCATCTAACTTTCAATCATTGGGCATGCTCAAAGAAATGTTATTACTAACACCTACAAAACAATGTTTTTATCTTCAATGGGGAGTTTTATAAACAAACCAGAGGGGTAGCAATGGCGGTTAAATATGCCCCGGCCCTCGCGAATTTGGTAATGGCCATGTATGAAGACAAATATATCTATCTAGATGAAACATACGATCAGAATGTAGTTCTATGGACGCGCTTCTTAGACGATGTTCTGTTGATTTGGAAAGGAGAAGAAGCGGGACTTGAGAATTTCAGGAAGAGAGCTAATCAGAACACAATGGGAATTGAATTCACTGGAACTTCAAGTGTGAATGAGCTCAACTTCCTAGATCTGAATATATATGTTTCACAAAACTTACTTAAGACAAAAACTTTCAGAAAAGAAACTGAGGCGAATTCAACTTTATTTGCCACGAGCTGCCATCACAATTCAGTGATTAGGAATATACCGAATGGAGAATTTGTTAGAGCCCGCAGAAACTGCACAGAACAAGGATGTATCTGAATATATATGTTTACATATATACAAGGAGATCTGAATATATATGTTTCACAAAACTTACTTAAGACAAAAACTTTCAGAAAAGAAACTGAGGCGAATTCAACTTTATTTGCCACGAGCTGCCATCACAATTCAGTGATTAGGAATATACCGAATGGAGAATTTGTTAGAGCCCGCAGAAACTGCACAGAACAAAGAGACTTTGATAATGAATGTAAACTCCTCACCAGCAGGTTCAAGGTGAGAGGGTAGGGCAAGAAAACTATAGTTAGAGAGCAGGAGAAAGCAAAAAAATTGAACAGAGAGAACACCCTAAGCTCCAATAAAAGGAGGACAGATGGGATGGAGAGAATCAGCTTTATTACTACATACTGTGCTGACAAAGCAATTCTGAGAACATTTTTGAAGAAGAACTGGTACCTATTACAATTGGATCCACATGTGAAGAGTTATATTGAGGAAAGTCCATTTATGATCTATAAACGTGCTAGAACAATCAAGAATATGTTGAGTCCTTCTTTTCTTCCAGAAATCAAAAACATAAATCCAGCCACATGGTTACCACCGTTGTCAAAAGGTTTTCGTAAATGTGGCCCATGCACGATGTGCAAATATGCATTAGACAATACATCAACCTTTAGAGACAAATATGGTATGAAACACATGATTGAGAACCACATCAATAGCAAAACGAAATATGTTATTAATGCTATTACTTGTCACTGTGAAAAGATCTATATAGGAAGTCTATTCGAGTTGAGAACAAGAATATGAGAACATTTATCAACCATAGGGAGCCAAGACATCAATTTACCTTTAGCCCAACACTGGCAGAAGAATCACCAGTGGAACGACAAGAGACTGTTGAGATTTGTGGGCATCAAAAGAGTCACACTAGGACCGAGAGGTAGAGATCAGGAACTGAGACTAAGACAAGAAGAAGCCAAACTGATCTGCAAATTCCGCTCAGTGGAGAGGGGTCCGAATTCAGAAAATGAAATGGCTTCATTCTTGTAACCAATGGCACTGCAATTGCCGTTTTCAACAGCTCTAGCTGAAAATAATTACCAAGTAGTAAATAAATGTTCTTGTAAAGATGGTAGTGTATGGTATTTGATGTATTTAAACTTAATAGGGCAACGAAAAACAGTGTCCCTAGTACATCCGATATTAGCAGCAACATAACGAAGAAAGGGCGCCCGACACTAATACCAATGTTCATCATGCCATATGGAATAATGACCTTAAGAAATTTGACCCTAACAGAACGAAACTAACCAGTGTCCTCATTAACATTAGCTTTAACCACAATGAAGAGAGGGCGCACAACACTAAGACAAATGTCTATTGAGCTACATTGAACATCAATTGAAGAATGCATACCAAGTGGAAAACTGATTCCCTTATTAATAATGGAAATGTACGAGAATCAGAGCAATCTGAGCCCAAAAGGGTAACAAGTTCATCGTACAATTAGGCATGTTGATTGATCAATGAACACAAAGTGGGGAAATGACTGTCTCACTAACAGTGGCACGTGAATAAGTACATGTACGTGAGTGCGTGCAACACTAAACCAAAATGTCCAGTAAGCAATATGGCAGGTAAAACTATAAGCTATTTTCCACCGTAAAGACGAAGGTGCTCAACAGGAAATGCAGAGATGTGCAAGTAATGCAAAAACCTGTTTGAACTTTTTTTCTGACAAATGAGCTTCAGGTCTAACGAATAAACTAGTCCATACATAATGGTTCGAAATACATTTAGTAACCAATTTGTATCGCTATAAGCATAACTAAATGTAATATTTTATAATCAAATCGATTTGCGAACCATTTACATAGATTAACGTAAATTCCATTAGAAGACATACAAACTAGCCCAAAACATGGCCGCCAAAATAGTAAGTGTGGAAGGACTACGTTGCTAGGCAACGCAAGTAATAACAAAATGGAGCCCTGCCGGGGCTCGCGTTGTACGAGGACGATTTTGCACAGAGAAAAGAAACGGATGTAAGCGCTACTGATTAAGCCCCTCATTCAGGAGTCTTGAACACAGAAACACGTGTTCACACGCGGTGTTCTGCCCACATCGCTACTATACTGTAACATATGGGCAGTACTTTATTACTCTTAGAAAACGATACCATCAGCAGGGATTAACATTATGACACCAAACTTATGCGTGCCCATTACTTGTTGGGATATTAAGAAACCCAAGATTTGAATACGTGAGTTATGTAATCTGTGCCCACGAACTTTAAAGTCAAAACTCAAGGCGTAAAATTGGCACATGCTGTCTATTGCATTTTAAAACACTCTGTGTGCACGACTGTTTGAGAAATAAATATGTGCATATCATCGTATTTTATAAACACCGCGTATGCACGACTGCACTAGTGAGGAAAGAAATAGAAGTTTAGAATTGACATAGTTTACTCCTCATGGTGCACGAGTTATGTCTATGTATCTGACACAGTTTGACCAAATAAATGTACATGTAAATAGGAGTAGTGGACCATCAACATAGTAAAACCATTGAGAATTGAAACTCATACCAGGCAGGGTTTGCCTAGTTGTAACTTTCGGAAAAATGTGTGGTTTTTCCTTTGATCAGGTGGGGATTTAACCCGAGACTTGCAACAAAGACTATAAAACACATATACAAACAACTACTATTCGGGTAAGCAAAAGCAAATTGGTTACCAATACCATACATACCATATTTTGCAAAAATCTGAATAATAAGGAAACATACTAACATAATGTGCTTGTCTGTTTTCTCTTTTTTGTTCTTTTCTTTTTTTACATTATATTTTTATTTTGATGGTTTTTGTACCACCCCCTAACACTCCTACCCTCTACCCCTCCCCAACGGCCATTCTCTCTACTTTATGTTATTATGAATAATGAACCTACAAACATGGTTGTTTTGCTGAAATGCCTTTCAAATTTTGTTTCTCAATCACTGTTTATCTGGAATGTGATTACTTCATATAAATGATTTTTTGATGTTACTTTACAGCGTACAAAAAATATACGGTTACTTGCAACTGTTCACCACCACTAGCCCTGATTTGAGAAAGACGGGAGTGCCGTCGAAACACGTGTAATCACATAGGGCATTTTCAATTTGCATTAAAATTCACACTGCAACACTGAAAAAAGGGGTAATCAGTCTTCTTTTTCAGTAAAACGTGGGCGCCTGGGTAACCTGCTAACGTAACAGCATATAACAGTTTATTCCACTTGAACGGAGTTGGGGAGCCAGAGACACTGTTGTTACCTATCCCATGCAACCCTGAAAAGGAGTTGATCTCGAGGAAACAAGGGCGCTAAGGTCCACCATAGGATACCCCCCAAAAGAGGTTCCCCATCTTTCTTTGCTTTCTAATTTGTTTCAGTGTTTTTGCACGTGTGTGATAAAGAATGGAAACACAAACTGGAAAACTCCCCAAGCTTGAATACACACATTAGGACTAACTTTTAAGTTTGTATTCATACATTTGTATTGAGGCAAAACGTTCTTTCCCTCAGTTCCATTTGCTAATAGGCTAAAAGAATTGCGAGGGCAGTCGTGCATTTGGTGGCAAACAAAAGTGAGAATTTGACCAGGACAAGGTTTCAAGCACACGGTACAGAAACTAAGGATGGGAGAAGACACTTGACATAGAGTACTACTGTGGGATTGTGTATTTGCAGCAGAGTTAGTCACCAGGTAGCAAGGGAGAGTGGTAATGTGGGAGTAAGATGGTGGCGGACCATACAGTGTAGTTTTAAAAGGTGGTTTGTTGGGAAATGTTTATAATGAGAAGGTATGGAGTTCCAATGTAGTGGAGCAAAGTTGGAGAAGGAGCATAAGCGAGAGGAAGGATGCACAAGATTTACAGGAAACAGAGACACTTATGAGAGGAGTAGAGTGGAGGGTGCATTAGGAAGAGTAGCAAGGATCATGTCTGCCAGGTAGAGGGAAGAAAAGCCACGCATGGAGTTGAAGACAAGCAATAGGATTCCGTAGAGGTGGAAGCAATAACATGATGTAAAACAAAAAGAACCCTGTTTTGCATTCCTTTGGAAAGGGAAGAGTAAGCCAGTTTGAAAAGAAATGAGAGGTGGATATTGGATATGAGAATGTAGACCGCTTTATTCTTGGAGGAGTTGAGCATTAGATAACAAACTGTCATCCACTAATGAATCAAAGAGACATAAAAATGTGTGTCAATAGATTAGTAGTGTAGCTAGGGAAGGAGAAGGAGATGTGTGTGTCATCTACAGAGAGGTGATAGGAAAATCCAAAGGAGGAGATCAATGGTCCAAGGGAGGAGGTGTACAGGGTGAAAAGTAACGGGACAAGAGGCACGCTTTGAGTTTGCCAACAAGGAGGGTGGTCAGGGCAGGGGTGGCCTTGTTAAATGAAATGGATAAGGACCAGTGGGAGACCTAGACGACATCCCCGACTTGAGCAGTGTACCTATTCAAAATGCTTCAAGGGTATAAAGAAGAGAGGAGTGATCCACCAGGTCAAAGTTAACCGAGAGATCTTGTAGGTTTGGGTATAGAAAACAATGGGGGTCATTACGAGTTTGGAGGTAGCCATGGTTCTATCAGTGCCATGGCTGCATACAAACCTGGTTCCGGGTCTGGTCTGGCTGAATGGGGACTTACCGGGTCATTCTGACCTTGGAGGACCCGGTAAGTCCCCATTCAGTAAACCATTCCCCATTCCCATTTGAGCCCCCATAGGGTCAATGGGAATGGGGAAGGTGCTAATAACGGGCCCGCATATTGCGGGCCTGTTATTAGCTCCAAGATCCCTTAACGGGCCCCGCAGAGAACAGCTGGTCAGACCAGCTGTTCCTGCTGGGACCCGCTAAGGGACCTCGGAATAGGGCGATAAGGGTTTACCGGCACCGGCATCTTTACCGGTGCCCGTAAACCCTTACCGCCTCAGTCAGAATGACCCCCAATGTATTATACTGTGTAGAGATCAGAAAGTTGGACACCTGGGTGGGGGTTGCTTTGGTAGAGTGATGGCTGTGGAAACCAGATTTCAGAGGGTCCTCAAGGTAATCGCTCTCCAGATAGGTGATATTCAGGTTAAAATAATACATGTGAACATGGTATACCAATGAGGGAAGAACAAAGCAGTTCTGCATTTGCCACGGTTATTGGGAGCAGCAAAGGGCTTCTTGAGGAGTGGCAAGATTAATGCTATTTTGAATTTGATGTGGTTAGCAAGCTCTGTTGGTGTTTTCAGGGTAAACAAGTCAGGTGATGTCCAGGAGTCCTTGGTATGGGTGCCAGGTAGGAGGGGGAGGTAGGGAGGAAGGAGCAACGATGAGAGGTGGTACAGATAATTGGGTGTAGAAGGAAGCTAGGAGAGGGATGGAGAGAAGTGGCATAGGGAGATTTTGATTCTGAGTGCAAATTATATTCACCTTACTTGTAATGGACACTGGTAAATGAAATAAATGATTTTATTTGACCAGGGGAGTTGAAAATGCTGGTGTTCCAAATGTCAATGTGAAAGACATTTTGGAATGCAGCAAATCAAGCTGAGTGCAATAGGGCATGGTACAAAGGCCTGTAGACTACATGGAAATAGTCACAATTTAAGCCATCCTGGGATTCCTTGCAAATTACCAGATGATCAAAATGGGGCCACCTGGTCAAATATACAGCAGAGATGTAGACTGCCACGGAGGTGTGCTCCCACTTAAGCCATAAAGACCAAAGAAGGGCTGCCTGTCAGGGAGATACAGACTAAGAGAACGAGAGACCATGAAGCCCGGCAAGCACAAAGGAGACGTGCAGAAGGGGGGGACTGATATGAAAGCTGTCCTCTCCCTTAGTCAAGAGGACAACAGGACTCCTTCACTCGGAGGCGTCCAGATGATAATGGGAGGCTGGCAGACAGTGACGCAAAATAAAGAAGCAGCACCCATACCCCCATTCCAAAGACTGGGTAGGATATCCACAAGGAGAAGGAAGTGAGATGCAGAGAAGCTGCAGTACTCTGAGCAGGAGAAGGACCCCAGGAAAAACTGGCGATGCATCCTGGGTGCAGACAAGGTAAAAGGAGAGATGCAGGAACCGGTAGGGGCTGAAAGGTGCACGAGGCAAAAACACTGTACCGAGATTATGAGCAGGACTATCTTCCTCATGTCAATAATTGGCAAGCGAGGCAAATTTGGCAACATGAAGAGAGGGCGAGAGAAACCGGCGTTGATAATCCCACCCAAGATAGTGATTCGAGTCATATTCCTCATGGCTGTTCTTGGCAGGGAAGTGAATCAAGTAGGCCAAACCAAAGAAAAAGAGAAACATGGGTCGAGGACCCAAACTAAGTGAGCAATACAAGTCATTTTCCTTATGGCAGTACTTGTTAGGGATGTGGATCAAGTAGTATGCCAAACCAAAGAAGAAGAGAGAAACCATAATTATAATTGGTTATTTATAATGCACTTAATACCCAGAGGTTTCTAAGCACAGACCCGGGAAGCAAACCTGTGTTGCTCAACATTGTCTTGCTTCCAAGGTGAGCATGTTTTGCTGCAGAGCTATCCTCTGGAGAGTGCGGACCCTCAAAACACTCAGTCTTGGGTATTGTAAGTGTGAAACCTATTGAGGATAAGACCAGGGTAAGTGAGTAATCCCCCCTGGTTGTAAGAGATTGTGTCATTAGTACCTGGAGAAGGGAGTCATTCCCGCAGGTTAATTTGAGACTGAGAAAAAACACCAGGAGAAGGCTTATGCCTGACTTGTGAAGTAACTGTTATTATAGAACTTTGTGACCTACGGAAGAGAAACATCCTTCCAGGACTATTATTTGTCACATTTATTTGGAAATTAGTGAGCTCAGGAAGGGAGTCATTCAGCCAGGTTATTTGAGATTGAATGCCAGGAGAAGGGAGACATTGCCCTGGCCTGTCAAGGAAAAATTGTGTGTGGAACTTTGACTATAACCCAGGAGAAGGGAGGCATTGTCCTGAGATCAGCACAGTGCTGCTTTATTTATTAGTTTCTAGTGTAAGAGACAGAATTAGGGTTTTCTTTACACAGGATGGTGGACACTTACTTTAATCAACATCCTGGCAGTGATCATAGACCTGTCATTGAGGCATAGAAACCACTCTTAGAAATAGGGAAAATAGGTTTTCTCTTGCTTTATTTTACAAAATAAAAGTCTGTAGCACCAAATGTGCCACCCTTGTGTCAGAATCCTTCTTATGCACCCTTATATATCCCAGAAATAACCCCAGCCTACTCTAGGTCAGTGACAGAAGAAAATTATGCAGCCTAGTATTACCCTATAAAGTATTATTAGTTTGGATGTGATGCTCTCAATTAAAAACAACAAGGTAAGCATTATTGTTTATACGAACACGTGCTAATAATAAATAATGTTACACAAACAAAACAAAATACAAACACATTTCTCCTTTCATCTAAGGAAAATGTGCTATGCTTGCAGTATTTACTGAAAGAACAAATGGAAATGAAATACTTTTCTGCATGTGTGTTGGTATGTTCTATAAAGAAAATGGCAATGCAGTTATTTACAAAGTTAGAATGTGTATAATTGATCCCACCATGTATGTTGGTAGAGGAACATATTGTTGGTTTGATATTACAAGTAAATATAGTGTAGAATGCACATCATATATTACATGGGCCAGAGCATATCTGTCATACTGTATTTGAAGCTGTGAACTTAAAATGTCCCACCTTATATATGCCATGCAGAAACATGCATCAAGTAAAGCTCTTTCTAAAAGCTAAATGTCCAAGTCTGATTAACCTACAATTTACATCAATAGAATACTATAAGCAAAACAGCTGTTAGTACTCATGACAAATGTCTTGTTTCTAAATGACACAGAATATATACATGCCAGCATTTTGTATCAGAAAATATATCCCTCTGATATTAACTTTTTTGGGTAATCTGAATAATGATGGCCCACATCTTAGAGGATTCTCTGGACCCCAAAGTAGGCCCAAAACCGACCATGCCATAGAAGCTGAGGCTAGGAAATGTAAGTGCCGGGAACATCTAGGAAAATTCCTCAGAGAGTTTATCAAAGCAAGCCCATAACCGAAGGCCAATATCCAATAGCAGGGGCATAACTTAAGTCCCTTGACCAAGGAGTGCTTCATACTCAAAGGATTAATGATAGTAGGGAAAAGAGGCATGTATTTGCGGATTGGAGCCCATGGTTAAAAATGAAGAACTGCACCCGAATGTTACCAGATATAATATGTGTTTGTCTAAATCTTGTAATGTCTCGCAAGGAATAAGTGGTGGCTATGTGGGATAACAACAATGATTGATATTTCTGACCTATTGAGGAGATCACTTTTACTTGTTTGAATACCACAGAATACAGGTCCTTTCTTTCCCATCCCTAGGGATTTGAGATCATTGAGACTAGGGACATATTATTGCTACAAGGGACCTGGTTGCTGGACAATCTCCTTATTGATGGGTATTCTATAATTTCAGCCCATGCAGTTGGTGGAAAACAAGAGTGTCCATCGGGTGGGATGTGTATTGGTGCAAGGACCTATATGGATTTAGATCCTTTCATGCTAGAGTTAGCCTTCAAATTAGTATTAGCAGCTACTGTGGGCCTGAGGGCATCATATTTTTTGACATTTTTAACATTTAATCCACATCAGGTACAGAGGGATAAATGGAGGACATTATTGTATAGCAAAATATATTAAATAACTGGTATGGAAAACACCCTGCTCGGAGGGTCATTGTAGCTGGTGATTTAAATGCCCCATGTTTCGATTGATGAATGTGACCTTGTCAATGAGGAACTTGCCCGCGAACCCCCAGCCATAGTTATGGACAGGAGGGGCACCTGGGCCAGGTTGTTCTTTGAGAACGATTGTGCCTGTCTTAATTGGATTGCGCAGGGTGGCGGTACCAGACTACAAACCTGGTCAAATGGCACCAGTGGGTCTTGTCTTTATTACATTTTTGTTGAAAGGAGTAGACAAGATTTGTCTAAAAAGTTTGAGATCCCCACCACTGCCTTGAGTGACCGTGCTGTCATGACATGGACCCTTACGCTCCCAAATCCGTACAAGGTTAATACAATCAATTGCCAGGTGAATGTAAATCACAGAAGGAATCGTCCCTCATGGAATAAGAGCATTCTTAAAATGAGTAATTTCATAAATAGTCACAAGGCATATGAATACTAACTGGGACCTGTCGCTATTCAGGAACCGGCGCAGTTAACAAGTTCAGATATTTCCTAAGTCGTTTAGGCCTTTGATGCAGCATGAACATTTGTTTGAATTAGAGATCCAAGCAGCAAAATATAGATTGCGTAAGCTCCATAGACCAATTGGTAACAACAGCAGCAAAAAGCAGCTTAATTTTACGATGACTACAAGGTATAATAATAGGGTCAGAAATCATAAATCATCACTTAAATTGGCAAGCTGGCTTGCCCCCTATAAGCTCATTAGAATGGAGAGATGACAAAAACCTTTGGGGAATGGTTCAAAGATTTTTAAATAAATTCTCTAGGATTGAACTATGCCCGATTTGTGAGTCAGTGTGGCATTGTGAGTATATACCCTGTCCCAAATTCAATGAGGATTTTGGTTGGAAAAATATTTGACTCATTATTATAGTCTTCAAAAAACTCACATGTGCCAGGACCCAATTAATTGGCGAACGTGCTATTCAAATCAAATCCACGCTTCTGGGTTCTTATATTGGAACAATTGTTCAGTAAAATCTTGGATGAAGACAATATTCCTCAGTCTTGGAAGAGGGCCATTCTAATACTGGATTTTAAAAGGGGTACATGAGCTGACCTTGATAATTATCGTCTTCTGAAGATGCTTGACGCTAGTCAGAAGATGTTTGCTAGTATATTATTGACAAAGGCAATCAAATGGTCCATAGAAGCGGGGTGTCTTTCCCCCTTTCAATCTGGATTTGAAAAGGCTTCAATACTCTTTATAACATCAGTATCCTGCAATATATCATCTTTGAGAGTAAGAAAACAATATGCAAAAATAAATTATCCATATGTTTATAGTTGGGGCATGAATAGTTCTGTTCTGTTTTTTATCACTCGTCTATTTTCTGAGAATAGTGTTGCTATTCACTTGAATCCAGAGGAGGTGATAACCGCTGACATTAAAGCAAATGTGGTTGTTAGACAAGGCTATGCACTTGCACCCCTCTTGTATAATCTGTATGTGTGCGATATGGGGGAGGCAATTTCAACCGCAAGAGGCTTTCCGCCTGAGCTGTGTCCCATAAATGTACTATGGCTCAGCTATGCAGATGACACAATTCTATTAGATAAAATGGCTATTGCTCTTCAATGCTCCAATCTAGCCACTGAAAATTATTTGAAGTAAAAAAATGTAAAGATTAACATTGGAAAAACCAAAATAATGACTCTGGGTAGCCAACATAAATCAGATAACTACAAATGGTATTTGAATGGAAGGATCCTAGAAGTAGTGGACCAATACATCTATTTTGGTTTCCAGAAATACCCTGTAGTGATTTCTATTGTAAAATTGTGAGCTCTAAAGCTATGAAAAAATGGCTTGTATATAAAAAGATCATGTGGTTAAAGGGTGTGAATAGCTTGTAATTCCAAGTAGCTTTATATAGTACGAGTATTGTTCCAGCTATGTTTTACAGACTGGCTATTCTCCCGGAGAAATATGATACTATGGCTAGATAAACTGGAGGGTAGAATACTCAAATCAGTCTTATAAGTCCCTCACTCTGTTCCTGTACAAGCTCTAAGGTGTGAATTGGGTGTTCAATTATTGAAAACATATTGGATAATACAACAGTGCCTACTGTATATCACAATATGGATAGCAGCTGAATACCCAGACTCTCTCTATGACCATTTGGCCTGGTTGGATGGCCTAGGCTGTAGTAATATATTTCTACAGGGGTTCAGGCAATCTGCAATAGGGCACACAGCATTTATAAACTTGCAACCAGAAGAATTGAGGAGCCTCCCTAATTGGTTATCAATTGTAAAAAAGAGAACCAAACGCCTATCGGTGTACAATAACTTAGATTCCCTGGCGGCTAAACCAATGTATGAAGAATATTGTAAGCAAGCATTTAGGGGGCTTCATGTCAACAGCTATCTGGTAAAATATTGCCCAATCTAGTTCTGAAAATATATAACCTACCTGTGTTTTAATATAGTACCCACTTTGCTGCATCCCAGGAGGTGGAAAAAGATTCCCGGTGAAAAGTGATTGTGTTGTATGTGCGGCAGTGAAATTGAAATTGCCCATCATGTACTAACTCAGTGTCAAAAGATGTCCAAATGTTATGACAAGGGTTACACACAGTTTATTGAAATTCTCAGTTGAGAGAGGGAGAACAATTCTGGAGCTGCATCATGGGTGTGCAATCTGTTGTAATTATGGCTGTGCTCTATATATTTCCCTTCTGTCTCTATATTTGGAAATGTGTCAATAACTGTATAAATGAACTCTCGTGGTTCTTAAACTTTTACACATTTTGGTGTTTACAATAAGTGCATGTTTTTAACATGTTCTAATGATTGTTGGTAATAAGTAGTCAGCAATTGTTTCAATCACACACATTTTTCTTGTATTGAATACTATTCTGTATTTTCTACTTATGTATATATTTTAGATATATTATAATTCTATTTATGAATAAATGTGTATAAGGTTTATTTGAACCAATATTGCACAATAAAAATATTTTTTAAACAGAATGTGGCTGCAGCATAAAGCTGGTTTATATTTTAAAACCCAGACATCCAAGAGACATGTAAGCCCAATGCATAGTGCAGAACCTTACCTGTTATACAGGAGCCAAGAGGAAATTCCTCTATCATATCATTCTTTGACTGTTAATTAAGCAATATGCCTCTAGCGGGGGGGGGGCATTACCACTTAAGGTAATGCCCCAGGGCCCATAGTTACAAGCCTGAGAAGAAGGTAAGGTGGAATGGGGGGCAGGGCAGAAATTCTGTGGATTTCGGAGAAGTGAGGGGAGAGGGGAAGTGGGACACCGCTTACCTCATTCCCCATCGGGGGAAGATGGTGGCCTCCAGCCGCGAGGCTGCTCGGATGGAGGGGATTACTGCTGGTAAAGTCCCTGTTCCAAGCCTCCTTATTGGCTGAGAGGCTACCACCCCCCGCCAGGTACTAATTAGTAACAAAGAGTGAGTCAATCCAGGTACCCTCAAGGTAAGGTAAGGTAAGGTAATATTTCCTACAGACACAGGGTGATCATGAAAGGCATATTACCCACCCCCTATCAGGAAACACCAACAATTTAATAGTCTAGCTGTGCTTGTGGTATTTAATTGACCATGGTTAGTTTTGCTTTCTGACCTCTTTTCTTTCTTCTTTCTCACCCACACAAGGTTCACCAGATTAGTTAAATGTGTCTAACAAAAGGCCCATGTGAACTCACTCATTGTGAAACACAGGTTGGTTCTGTTAATGAGAAGTTTTATTATAGTCAATGCATATGATCGAAATGTACCCAGAAAGGATGCATTGCAAAAGCTTAGTTAGTTATATGTGTGCAATACTACAATATAACTGAACAAACACAACTAAAATCATTTTCATTAAAGAAAGAATTTGTTGAACAAAAACACTCAAATTGTTTGTTTTTAAAGTTTTTTTTTTTACTAACTCTACAAAAGTATCTTACTCATAACTATCCCTAGGGGAATTGGCAGATGTAAATAATCCACACTCAGTTTGGAAATCTTTTTAATGAAGATCTCTTTCTAAAATAATGATACTGAAATCATTACCAAATGATCATACACATATGAAGAACTCCTTGCTCACTCAGTGATAGGTTTATAATGTAGAGCATCTAACAAAATGTAAAACAAAATGGTCCCAAAATTCAACACTGGTCAGATGGAAGGTATACAGGCGTATAGAACCACAAAAAGAAAAAAAAAAGAACAAAGGATCGCATATGGGCAATGTTTAAAGGACATTGAGGAATGTGCTCCAGTTTTTTTGGCGTGCATCTCTTACTGTGCCTTACTACTGTAGAAGGATGGGACTTACTGTGCTTTACTACTGTAGAAGAAGGATGGGACTCAACATGGCAATAAAGACCTCCACTTTATGCAGAACAATCGGCAATATGTTGGAAGAAAATACAATTCCTTGTTTAATGTTTCATTGATTGGTTTTCTGGTTCATCTCGTGCACACATTGTATTCTTTAGAGTTTGCATCACTTAAAATGAGATTGCAACTGATATATAATTAATTATTCAAGTTTGCTGTGATGTTCTGAACTAACATTGAAAGTGTTTTGACCACGTAAATTAGCAAAAGACAACACATCTGTCACACACAACTATTGTGTCAATATAGGGCCATAATTCCAGTTGTAATGGAATGAACTGCATCCACAGAAATAAATGCAATGAAATATTTGCCTGCTGAAGTACTGACCACTGGTTTAAGATTTGCTGTGACGTCATGTAGAATTCCAAGACTTCATAAAACTGATAAATGAAAAATCATATCTTAATTTGGAAGTACATTATTTCGGCCCTATATTCCTGCTATATTTCACACGTTTGTTCTCAATTACACATACTCAACTGCTCATGATACCTGTCTAAAAAACCCTCAACAACTGTCAGCAGCTTCGTTTGAACAATCGACTGCACAAATGCCTGCTCATTACTAGGACGCCATAGATCATGGTATAAGTTCCTGTCAGAATAGTCTGTTGTGGTATAAAAAATGCCACTGAGCATGATGTGGGGGGAGGCAGTTGTATTCATCTGCCTGCTGTGGCAAGGAAAAGTTGACACTGTTCAGAAATCTGAAATGAATTTCAGCTACAATGACACTTATACAGTCAGACTATGTCCAATTTATGCAATAGCTTAAGGTTTATATCATGCATGATTTGCCAGTAATTAAAATGCCGTGGAGTGTCGTCAAGCAACAGTGCACTGATGCCACTCGTGATTAGTTGCTACAATGGCACATGCCTTAACCATGGAAACATTGAAAATAAGTCATAACGCATGTGTCTCAGCCCCATCGCTTCATGCATAACACGATGTTATGAGGTAATGGATCCCACCTAATAGGAGTCCAAGAAGCGTTTTGACAATATGTTGTGTCGGCATGGGTATTTTGGTATGGGTTTTTTAAGCACACACATGTGCATGGTTGCACAATGAAGTATACTTTCGTCAAGCTCAATTGACGGGTGCATATGCAACGTTGCGGAAAATAAAAGTGCTATAAATATATCTGAATGCAAGCAAAACAAACAAGGTTAAAAAAGAACCTTCACAAATGTAGTTGAAATAAAATATTCCAAAATCGTAAACCATTTTTGTCGGCACCCACACTGTGAGATGAGCATTGAAAGGGGTTTAAATAGGGGTGGACTGGTGAACCAAAAGAGGCCCTGAACATAATTTTCAAGTGGCCCCATATTAGACATTTTCAGCAAGCCCAATACTTTTCCTTTGAGAACATTGGGGAATAAAATAGTTTATCATACAGAAGAGGCTCAGGGTGCAGAGGCCTCCCAGAAAATCTCCAGGGTTCACTTTAGGCCAGTCCACGCCTGGCTTTACTACATATTTCCCAGATCAAGGTGTGATTCGCACCTTGCTATTTTCTGGAGCTTTGTAGATATTGATGGCAGTTGGGTACCGTCAGCTAATCCCCATATGAGGTGCTTGCTGCCACACAGCTATATGAACAAATACTTCTAAACCTTTGTTTCACGTTCATCTGCTCGTTTCTTTACTAGGGCTCTACACATCATGAAATACATGCCTCTGCCACACCTAGCTATGTGATGTGTGTGATATAACACTGCCAGCTAGTGTGCACAGATTCCAATGCTGAGCGCAGAGAACCAGACACTTCTAGCCTTCCTTTGTCCCTGTCTGCTGCCACAGTGCTCTTGGCTCGTTTTACTCTCCATCACTCTTCCTTTGCTTTCCCCCTTGCCAGTCCAACTGTGAGGCTAAATGCTGATGATTAGGGTGGGGAACATCTAGATTCCTACCAATGTTGTCATCTCAATTCTGAACATCTGTCATGCTCTATCTGCCTAATAGGTCACCTCTGTTGGTTTTGACCCCCTACGGCATTTAATACTGAAAACAAATGGTTACAAATACTGTTGATTTTGGTGCTATTAACACTTGTTTCTCGTCACTCAGATCCATGAAAAGGTGAACATTAACTCTGAAACTCCATAGCTTCAAATGGATTCTTTATGGTGTGGGGCGAATGTGAGCAGAACAGCATGTGGGGAATCTTTGGTGAACTTCGGACTTAATTAATAATTAATTAATACAATGGCATATACTGAACTCACCTAGTGAAACACATGCACTGGTTTCTGTAAGTGATTTCAATCTGGCATGCACCCAAGTCACGCCCAGCGTGTAGTGCACAAATGAAACCCTTATTTATTTTATTTATAAGTTCAATATTTTGAACGATCTACCACTCATATCACACCCTTCAACTGAACCCATACCCCGGTCACACTGAACCAGGAATCAGGCTAGTTTGCAAAGGTGAATATGTATTTATGTATTTAGAATTTAATCACAATATATTTTAATAGGTAAACAACAATCACCAATGGGGTGACAGAACACTGAATAATAGCTTTAGTACACTAGGAATCAAATAATGAAAATAGAAGCAAGTGAGCACAGAAAAGAATACTTTTGGTTTGGTTTGAAACGGATGGCCCTATGGTTAGGGGTTCTCCCTGCAACACCCCAAGCCCCCCAGTAGGCAATTAAATAGATGTGAGGAGAGAGCAGGTATTCAGGAATAGCACAAATCAAACAGAATATCACTCCCACCTTCCCCCTTCAAACACAAGAGAAAAACGAAATTGACACTTCAGCTGTCAGATTGGCTTTTAAATTGTCTTTGGAATTGACTGAGCAAAATACCAAATGTGGTCAAAAATACTTAAATTATTATACATTCCTATGGGAGCCACGTTGAACAGTTGCACAATCACAAACAATGATTTAGTCAAAAGAAAACATTTGAAATCTCAAAGTCCAAGTGGGAAGCAATTTAAAGCTAATTCACACTGTGGGATGTCTCAACCCACTCATCCAAGCCCTGCAACATCACTAGGCATTGCTGGCAGCAGAAACATCAGAATGGCCACTGGAAAGCTTCCTGCTCGCCAGAAATCACCAGAAAATGTGCAGTGAAAACCTGAAAAATAGGCTGCCATCCACTTTTGCCTATCTTAGTGAGCACCGGAGACCACTGCCAAAACCCATCCTTTGGCTGCTCACAGAGCAAAATCTCTGCCAAGGAATACAGAGATGTCTCAAAAATCCATTTTTATGTGTTGTCAAATTTGCTAAAATCATGGCTCACAAACCACCTAAAAAGATCCAACCTCCTTGTTGGGTGTTCCACATCATTATACTGCAAGAATCCACATAAACCCAATGTCAGAAAGAATCATGTGTTATTAGAACAAAATCCACTTTTAAAGATATTTGATGGAAAGACAGCTGTCAAAATGGGTGTAGTACTGTTACTCGCCACTGTCAGGTGCTGGCGATTTATAATTCTGACAGGAGAGCTGTGTTTCAGAAGTTAACTATGCCAAAGAAGAGAATTCTATCAAAATGCCACATAGAGTGCCACACAGTGATTTCATTGTTGAAAAAGACTTGATTTAAAGATATGTTGCTTATTGTGAGTTTATAAATGTAGTTTTTTACAAGGAACTATATTGCAATTGTCTAGAAGGTAATCTGATTTAGTTAAAACTTCGAGAGGCCTTCTGTTCATGGGAACCCTTCACACCTTATCCCTAGACAAAGAAGCTTCCTTCTGCCCTTGGCCAAGAGATTGACAGACTGGTGTGAACAGGGACTAGCCAAGGTACCCTGGCATGTTGCTCTCAGTCAAGACAATGGGACTTTGGGATGAATAGAATATGCTGATTTGGGTGTGACTGGTCAACAACTGCTCTGGGAGAAATAAGACATGTGACCCTCTGAGTCACCCAGCTCTGGGGGCGGGGCCAAACCCTTGTGGATTCAGGTAGCCCAGCAAATATATGTTTTATAAAATTGCATATACAAATTTTACCAAGCTGACAAAAATATAAAACTTTGGGATTCTTAAAATGAAAAATTCACCCACAATTTAAGACTAAGCTGGATGCTGTGTGATGTTCTGAGACCAAACCCCGGAATTATTAATATTGCAGCTGCAGTGTTTTTGCTATGAACATAGGAATTTACAGGAATGTGCCCAGAGAGGATATGTATGTTTGTGTAAAATTTGCTGCAGAACCAATATTGGGAAACCCACCAAAAGCACAAATAAGTTGTCATTCCTGAACTAGAGCTCTTAGGAAGATCAGAGTTGGACAAGAATGTACCTTAAGTAATTTGTGATGTGTATATGTATTATGAACAACTTGTGTATCTGGGAAATATGTTTTTGGGTAAAATTGATTTTCTCTGTAAAAGCAAAGGGGAGGGATTTCAGTTAAGCCATAAACATGACACCGGGTGACACGCTGATTCTTTCTACAGTCAGGGGACAGAGAATCCTCTAACCTATCAAATCCTCAGGGGGTTGGGCATAGAGAATCAGCCCACCCACCCACTTTGGAAACACATAAAAAGAGACTATTTAGGACAGATAAGGAACACTCTTTTTTCCACTACTCACCGATTCCTGCAAAGCACTCTGCCAGACCAGATCCAGACAATATCCAGACAGAGACTCTAGACTCCAGATCTAGATCCAGAGACCAGAACTCTAGAACTCAAACTCTATAACCTTAAAGCAGAGAGGCCCAAACCAAAAGCTGAACTCTCCTCAGCAGGCCTGTAGAATCTAGCAACCTGATTCTCACATTCAACAGCCGGGCTGAGCTGTTTTATTCTAGCCAAGGTCCAGACCCAGAAAGCAGAGCTGTATCCAAGACCCATCAGATCCAGTTCAAGAGGCCGCAGACTGCCGTGCAGTGCTGAACGCAGAACCCAGAGGGCCTGAGACTTGTCCGGTGGCGAGAGTGAAGCCAAACCCCTTGACCAGATCTTTGACGAGGCCCATTCCATTCCAAAGCTAGGAGTGAGTGAGTGAGTATCTTGTCTAGAGCTGTCCATAAACAATCTCTTAGTTTAAAGTAAACTTCTTCCAACCATTTTAACCTGTCCAGAACTGCATTATAGAATCTTGTGTCCATACTGTTGATTTCAAATCTGTAAAGCGCATCTGTCATTTCTGAAATCTTGATTTTATTTCTGCAAAATCTACCTTCACAAAAACATCCGTAACTTTTGAACCGCTCTACTAGAAGTGACATTTAACTGTCATTTTAAAGCTAAGATCCTCAAACCCAAACATTATAGTTTTTCTGTAATCGCGATTTACACACGCGGAAATATTCTCGCGAATTGCCGTTTAGCTCCATTTCACCACTTGTAAAAATAGCTGCTTCTTGCTTTCCACTGCTGAATTTCGTTTTCAATCTGATAATCATTCATGAATCATTGCTAGTGTTGACCTGTACCAATCCAAAGTAATTCTCACTAGTGCTGAATCTCCTTAAATGAATTAAAATGAATTTAGCAGATTTTCCCATCCATTTCAATCACATTCAAAAGCGTTTTGACCTGTGTTTTAAAATCATACCTGTTTCTCTAAGTTTGCTGGGGGAACTGGAATTGAACTGCATTCTTGACTGTATTCCTGAAACCTGTGTGCCCTCATTTCCATCTCTTCATATTGCATAGGGGGGAGTGAGCAGTCACAGGGGAAAAAGTGATCATCTTATCTTTTGTTGAAATCATATCAAGTTTATTCCTGTGTTGCTTTCTTTCCATCTTGCATTTCCTTGAACCATAAACGTATGCAATGCTACCTTATCCTTCCTATTCCTACTCCTAAGTGAGTAAAGAGATTTTTAATTTTGTAATATTACCCATTGTTGATTACCGTCCATATTCATAAGTGTGCTATTCAAATATTATTTTGTTCATAAAAGTGTGATATATATATTGTTTAATTCTTCAAATAAACCTTTTAATTTGCAAAACAAACCTACTTCTTTGCTCAGTGAGGTCAGGGGGATTCAAAGAGAGGGGCATTATATAAGGGTTCATCATCCAGATTTAAATAACTTTGACATAAAAATATATAAATAAGGGCTTCCATTGGGCATCCCATCCGAAGCATTGACTTGGTTGGATTGCTGGATTGAAGTCACTTACAACACGTGTAAAAATCTTTCACAAATTCAATTTGCGGCAAACTATTCCTTGCGCGATTTTTGCTGTAAGATGCCAATCGCACTGTTTTGCAATGTGGTTTTGTGTTCTATGGATAGCTAAGGATGTGAGGTACAAGTAGGAGTAATTTTGTTTCTATCATAAAAACTGAGGGAGCTATAGAGGGAAAACAGAAATTCAGATTTAGAAATGGCAGATAGGTTTTCTTATACTATATCAAGGACTACAGAAAAGAGAATGCCACACAGGTATTAGTCATTCACGGCCGCTCATAACAATTCATGTGTGATACTCTATTTTCTGTTTGGTTTGGGAATTACTTTTCTTAATCAGATCAATACGAAGTTACCGTTTAATAACAAATATTAAAAAAGAGTCAGCACAAAGATAGTTCTAGCAATACTATGGAGCTGAATTAAAGATGGGATGGGTTTGAGATTGGGATCATACAATGCAGATATATTATGGGTCACTGTTCTTCCTATTAATACTCACAGAATAAGTTAATAAATTGGACCGCCAGTTCTGGACATGGATTGGGTCTGGTCTATCAAGGAAGGACAGCACATCAGGCGCAGGACTGGATCAGCTATGCCGGTCACCGGATTTGCACAGGATCTGCCCTTCTTGTTTGTGAGTATCTCAAATCAGCTTGATAACGAGTTCCTCAGGCAAACCTTGTGCTAGCAAGCCAGAGATTTTCAGGATACTAGTTCAGAAGGCCTTCTTACACCACAGCTCTTCAATGGGTTGCAAGAATAAGTTAGAGAATTTAGGCCTTGCAGAAAGTCAATAGTTCTCTACTGCTGGCAAAAGTCTTGGCATCTGGATCTAGAAGGATGTTAAAGCTCAATGTAGAATGCTGGATCAGAGTGTTTTGCCGGAATCAGGCAAGTGAGTGGATCAGTGAGTCCCTATGTGTTGTCAGCTGTCTGTATTTATTCTTTCAAAATGACATCACAAAATGGGTGCATGGGCCGGCTTACCTAAGCTGCCCCTGTGAGCTGGGATTGGATTAAAACCTCATCTCCGCCTTGCATCTGAGCGATTGGATCAAGGCCGGATGATGTCACATTTTATGATTTGCTTTACAGTCCTTAGAAACCTCCCTTTAGCCACTGGTCTAAAAATCAGATTTTATCCTAAATACATATTTTTAGATTGGTCACCTTTACACAAATCCCACACAAAGATTCTGTATTTTATGTAGTAGCTGTTGCTCAAAATCCCGCAGCTGTAGGATTTTTTCATCTTTCTACAGAATTGTGTCCTTTTCGCCATGAACACAATTTCCAAACTTTCTGCAACTTTCCACACAAGTGTGTGTTTACCATAAGGAAGTGTGTGTAAAGTTTCACAATTTTAGCATTAACATATTTTACATAAAACCACATATATTGCCATTCCTGTCCAGAATATGTTACGCAGTTCTACTGCCTCTTAAAATGTGCAGCCAAAAATTAGACTAACAGATCTGTTCTTTTTATATTTTTCAACACTTTGAATCACACGTTATGAGTCATTGTTCATTTTTCATGCTTAACAGTAAATGGTCCTGCCCCTTTGTCTCTCCCTGCAGTCCCCTCCCTTGGGGAATTCCTTCCAGGAGCAATTTATGACCCCTTTTACACCTCTGTTTCCTGGGCTTCAGGCTCTGCTTTGTTCATTCTCTTTCTGTAGACACATGTCTTGGCTAACCCACAATTATCATCTCCCATTGAGTTTCTGCTGAGAGGATTTCCACTCCCTTTGGAAGAAACCTGTTTTTCCACTTCCAAAGGGTTGCAGCCCAGCCAGACTAATTTATTCTTAATTAAAAATCCAGCAGAAACCAAACTTGTTGCATCAAATCACATAACTACATTACTTTCTTAGCTTCTGTGGGATCAAAAACACAACTAAGATCTGCATTCCTTTTGGCAACAATTCTTTTATGTTTGCTAATCCGGCAGACTTTTAGTTTAAATACTTTGAAGTTTCACCAGGTGCTCATCTGACACAGGTAGGCCAGGGTACTGCAAACAGATTTTTACAGAATCTGTCAGTTTACAGACAATCAGTTTTTCTGAGGAAATGTTTTGATCTTCACATTTAGGACTTTGTATGTTCACAATGCTTCATAAGATTACATGAATTTTAGCGCCAGGCAAGATTTTGAATATTAAGAAGTGTTGTGTTATAGGTGTTTTGGAGTTTTTAGCAACAAAGCAAATGTCATTTATAGGCACATTTTGGAGTTTCATTTACAAAGTGCTGTTTCCCTCTCTGCACTCTGTTTGCTGGTCATGGAGCCCACTGGCATATTTTCTGTAGTGTGTGCTCTATTCCACCACACAGGCACTATGGGTGGCAGGTTGTGCATCCATCTTTTTGTGTGTTCAAACACATGTTTTTTGTAGGTTTTTGGCATGTACAAACGTTTTGCCGCCATTGTTGCTGTTTCTTGCGCCATAATGCTGAGCATAGCATAGCAGAGTGGGTCAATACATCCCACATTTCCAATAACACAATATGCAGCACTCAGTCTGGACTGGGTGGCAAGAAAATGTGTTCAGGTTGAGTAAGGTTGTGTAGCCTTATGCACCAAATGATCACTTTGCCACAATGTGAAAACTCACCTTCATATTAGTACTTTAAGCCAGAAGATGTTGGGTTTAATCACTGTTACAAAACTGAAAGTTGGTCACTGGATGGACCGTAAGTAATGATAACCTTGGGCATTGCTCATAACATCTGTCATTGTTTGATGGAACTCTGAAAAGCAACAAGTGTACAACTACCATCCACAATTGCTATGCCACATCGCTTCTGTACAAGACCACAAGTAACCCCAGAGATGATTTGGCATCATCAGTATGGGCCACCTTGGTTCTCTAGACACGTCTGTCTTGGGTCCCATATCTGCAAATATTCTTCACACTCAAGGTTACATTTTCAAATTGAAGGTTGATGGCTGGATGTTTCTGAATTATTATTTCCCTCTGACATTGCTCTGGGCAGCTCTCCGAAACAGCGGGTTTTAGCCTGCCATGCTTTTACAGAAGTGGAAAGACCACAGGCAAATCAGGCTTGGTCCAATTCAAAAAGGAGTAGTCAGCCCTAGCTATTAGGTCACGTGCCATAAATGCCATTCAACCCCTTTGGGCATCATCAGTGAAGTGTTGCTAAGGTATTTAGGCAGAGCAGACTTGAGATCCAGGTTGTACATATCCTTTCCAAATGGGGTAACATTTGCAAAACATAAGGTTGGTGGCTGGAAGGGTGCGCAGAGTAATGCCAGAAATAATGATTAAATAAAAAGCATCCAGTGATCAACTTTCAATTTTGCTCCCCTAACAGTTTATAGGTCGGACATTTTGAACAGGCACCCTTACGTATCAACATGGAAACCAATCTTCATGTCTAACACTATTCCATGTTCTAGTAATTCCTTCTGATTTGTCAGAGTCAATGATGGCCAATGACTGAAGATTGTCTGTCCCATAAGTAGTACATCTTTTACATTTTGTCAATCACTCACTCACACAATCTATCTTTCACATACTCAATCAATATGTACAACTATCCTATGGTTGTTCTATGTGTTTACATATGTTGCAAATAATGATCCTTTTCTGAAGTGTTTCAAATATATTTTCCTCTTTTCTTGTAAACAAATATGCTTCCACAACAACCATTTTCCCTTGGACCCTTGGTTTTAATCATACCACTTTCGCACGTTGTGCTATTTCATATCACTGAAATTATACCACTTAAGTGATTGAATGTCTGTATAACAGGGTTGTCCAATGCCAGGCCTCGAGGGCCAGAATCCTTATGGGCTTTCAGGATATTTCCTATTGATATTCATGAGAAGAAATCTGCATACATTTAGAATCAGTGAATGCAAATGTATCTCTTTAATATTAATGTGAGGTAATTTGAAAATTCAACTTGAATCCAGCCCTCGAGACCTGGATTTGGACAACCCTGCTCTATACTATTTGCTCTCTTTCAAACTATATACTTTGAGCTCTTGTGTATATGTTCAAATTGTATCTAATATAGCACTTGAACCATATGGGAATCTTGCACATGATATTATGCGTGTGTGTTGGTCACAGAATTCATTGAAGCATCTAATAGATGCCCTCTGTTAGAAACCACTAAATATACAATTTAATTAAAGTACAAATAATTACCTTGGTTTTGAGAGTGACAATTTTATAGTATAAATCCCAGAAAAGATGCAAAGTGTGAGAGGATACTTGTTAATTATGGAGGCGACTGGGAAGTTTTCATTGCCTAAAATTAAGATTTGTAAGTAATTTCCATATTTTACCTGTTATATTTTGGAACATCAGAACTGTTCTGTAATTAAAATGATTGATAATATGATCATATTAGGTACTAATTCGATTTGGCACTAAATAAGCATCGTGGCATCAATCATCGATACATTGTATTGTATTGTATTGTATGCTAACTTATAAAGCACAGCAAAGACCCGGAGGCATCAAGGAGCTGAAGCAGTGAACTGCCAGAGAGGGAGACAGAAGGAGCAGACATCAATCTATGGTTCAGACATGTAGGGCAATGTTTACGGCTACTTCATGGTTCGATTTGGAAATCTATTTCAGAACATGTTGGTTGCATTTCTAAAAAAAAAATCCTATCCAAGTTGTTAGATTTGAACAAGGCTTGAAAGATAAAGATTTCCAGAAGAAAATGTGATTGCTTTGCTTTGGGGAGGGGGGGCACATTAACGGTAGAATTTTCCACAAATGAATAAAGGTGAGTTTTTGACATTTCATTTCCATGGAATTTGCACAGAAAGGAAACTGTGTTTGTGATTGTTGATTAATATTTTTTGAAGCCCCCTGAAGAATAATTGCAATGCCTCAAGACATAAGAAGTACACATTTTAGAAGTAGAAGATGTCATGGTTTATTGGGTGGTTACTCTCAACTCAGAGAGTTGCCCCCCCCTGATGAAGGTGTCGCACAACGAAGGCTTAGCAGATGCAAATTTGGTTAGGCCTCCAACCTGTAAAACACCATTCAGCAGATACCCTCTGTATCACCTATAAGCTAGAAACCATATAGAAAATGAATTTAAATGTATTCACTGAATAACACACAAACGCACACACAGAAACCCCCAACTCTGTAGCACAACACAATAATCACAAATGCAAATTACTGGCATCAATTGACTGACATCATATTTCTTAATAGACTTTCAGTTACCACAACTAACACAGGTTGCATTTGAAGACTTGAAATCAAAACACACATAGGATGTCTTTGCACATTAGCAGATAGGAGTGATTGCTTAGTTTATTCCAATGTTCTTTTTTTCCCAGTAACCCCCACCCCCATGCATCACTTAGATGTATGACCCCTTAGTTGGAAGGCAAGTTACCGGGAGTGTGAATACAGCAGGAACGTTGGCTTTTTATTAAAAAGGCAGGGTGTGGAGAAATAAATACAATGGGAAAATAGTTTGGGGCTTTTTATTTGAAAGGCAAGGTTTGGGAAAGGAACTCAATGGGAACATCATTTTGGGATTTGTATTTGAATAAAATGCAAGGCTTTTGGATTCTCATTTGGGATTCAAGTGAATAAATGGGACATTTTGTTTTTGCACACTCTACATTCACTTGAAAGGCAGAGATTTGGGGTTACGTATTTTGGAATTATGAATACCCGCTTCTGTAAGGAAGTCAGAGGTTCCAGGAACTTAGAGTCACCAAAATAATGTATTGACAATGATAGCTATAACACACTGGGTATGAAATGTGTTTGTTTTGAATTGTAACACAACTCATCCTGTGAGGTTTTCTATATGGGAATGAATTGAATTAAATGTAATTACATGTTCTAAGGGTCTACCCAGTTTTGCCCCCTTCCCCTCACCCACAATTAAATGGACAGGATAAAGGCAGGCCGTTCCCTACACAATTCAATTTAAATGGATAGGATTAAGGCAGGTCGTTCCCAACGCAACTCAATTTACATGGATAGGGTGTTTTTCTAGAAAGGAATTGAGTTATCTTTTTAGTCAAATATGGTCATAGTCTACCCAGTGTTGCCCCCCCACTCACTAATGGAAAGGGAGTAAGGCAGGTAGTTGCCCACACAATTCATAGCTTTGGGATACATCTACTTACATGGGAGATCTCTATTCTTAGCACAGGAGGTCAGCTGACAGCTGAGGTCTGTATTCACATCAAGGTCTCTCCAGCCAGATTGTAGGCCTTTCTCCACCATATACTGATCTCAGTTTCCAGGCATAAGTCCCCCCTTCCTTCTGTCAGCTCTCTGTTGTTGTCAGTCTGCACTCCTCTCTTTTATTTTCCCCTTCTGTGTCTCTGTCCATCCCTCTTTAGATTGAAAACTGATATTATATAGTGCAGCTGACACTTATAATGAATTTTCCAATGCTACGGATTGGACATCTCTCTATCTCCACCTCTCACTAATTTGCCCACTGCCAGCTGATAGGGCAAGGAGTTTAGTTTAGAGGCCTGTATTATGGGTAATGGGTGAGGAGGAAGATGCATCATTTCAAAATGACATGTTTTGCATTTTGTTTTTTACACAAAATCTCACTACACGTCAACTACCTTCATTTTTCAGATAACTGCATGAACACGTATATTTCTGAATTGTACATTTTATGGCAAATCGGGGAACATTACATTTATTTTAGCACCACATTCCTGGGAGGAGATATCATATTTTCTTAATTTGCTCCTGAACCGAAATATTGAAAAATATGTTGTTTGCCTATTCAAACATTAATTTCGCATTCTATCAGTTCACAAACTTTCAAATTCCTCTAAATTATGAGACGGTTGGGATCATGGTTTTCTTCCTAACTCAAACTCTATACATTACAGGAGATTGAGAGATACATAGACCTGACAGACATTCTGTGATCTTTAATATGACTCCTGGATGAGCTCACTGCGATGCACAGGTACACCTTTTATTAAGGAAAAAGGAGTCCAATGTTAATCAGTAGCAATGCATACATATGGAAGGTTGTAGTTTCATATTACCAACAAAGCCCCTCCTGAGTTGTATTTCTCCCCAGTCACATGACATGGACACCTGCCAGCCTCATGTTATTCCACCCTGCCATTAATTGTCTTCAAAGGTCTCTGTTCATAGCTTATGCACAGTTAATGGGGAGGCCTGATATTAAAGGTAATTTCTGCTGGCCATCTTATCTGTACCCTCCCCAATACTGATCTAATTATGGACCTTCCAAAATTCTGATCTAGTTCTTTATATTTCTTTGGATTTTAAACTGAAAACTAGGCCTCCGTTTCCTGGTGGAACCAGCCCAACGGTCTTGAGATCAAAGTTTCAGAGGTACATACTTTTCAGCTCAGTGGGGAAAACAAACTACATACATAATTCTAACAGAATAGCATTTAAAATTGAAAAGATGTGTTCAACATGACATTTTGTATCACAACTGGTCCTGCAGTTTATAACTGCAATACACTATTTAAACAGATATAATTTCACTTTTGGGATTATTGACCATTGTTTATTTTTGAACAGTTACCATAGGAAAATACTCTTCATTGCTACAAGTGGGTCTTTCCATTTAAGGGTCAGTTTATTTGTGGAAAGTGTCTTTCCCCGGGACAAATCAAATATGTCACTTGGCTTCACTTTTTAAATGTAAGGCACAATTCCTCCTTGTATTTTTCAAATGCTCAGCATTTCTATGTATCTTTTCCCATGTGTACTGCTGTAGTTTTGAATCTGTCAAAATGTGCCTTTTCCTAGTTTACACAAAGTCAGCATTTGCAGCATCATGTCTTTTTTGCAATCCATTGGACAAAGTTAGCAATATTACAGTTCTAAGGTGCACTTTACATTTTGACAAAGTTGAGGGAGGCCCATTTCTGTTCCTTTGGACTGGCCTGAATATTCCAATGAGCATCCACATCAGCCAGCTTCATTATTACAGTGGGGTCTTGCATGGCCTCTCAATCTCTGTCACTCTGGGGATGCATTTTCATCCCACAAATCCCCCGCGGACTTTGACTCGGGTGACCCGTAGAAAAGAGCAAGGGAAAGTGGGGTTTTTGTTTTATTTTTGCTTATTATTTTCATGAATGTCCTCGTTGGAGCATGTCCGCTTTTTTCCCCATCCCGAGGGAGTGGAGCTCTGGTCAGCACTGCACTATTTTCAGAGTTTGGGGTTTGGTTCTGGAACCCCTCCCTTTTTGGAACGTCCCACCCCCAGGCTGTGAAGGTAAGGAGTTATTAAGTCTGAAGAGAGTACAAGAGAGGTTAAGTTTATTATACAGTACTTCTTTCCCTGGTAAATAGACACACAATTTGAAAAACAAAATAACATTACATAACACAGTGACATGTATTTCCCTTACATGAACATTTCTACACACATTTTATTCTTATCCTGATTTGTATACATTCTTTATAACACACCAGTATGTGGATTGTCAATTTTATCTCCTTACCAGTTGCTAATTACAAATGTTCTTCCAAATATCAGAAACCTAATAACAATGTTAATGTTAAAGGATATTTGTACTGCACACTATCACCACCGGAGTGGTCCCCTGGCGCTCTGGCGGCTATGAAAGAGGGAGGGGGTGGGTTAGTGGGAATGAGCTGGAAAAGTTCTAGATAGCAGTGATTTGCTGTTGACAGCCTCAGCCCGGTTGGTCCGTTGGCTGGGCTTGGGTTGTTATACGGTCGATAGTCTTTGTGTGCTGTTGTGAAAATCTATGTGTGGTTTGTTTGGTTGTTGCAGCGTAGTGAAGTTTGTGTGGTTTGCTGTGTTGTAGGCTTGTGGTTGTGTTTGTTAGAGTTTGAGAAGAGTATGCAGTGGGAGGAAATTGTTAGTGGATCGGTTAGTTGGCATTGCTGTCCTTGCAATTGTGTCTATGTGTGATGCCTACTATCATTCACTATTACGTCGGAGTGTGGCGCTTGCTAATTTTCAATATTCTGTCTAGATGTGAGACAGGCTAGTGATCACGATTCCATTCTAGTGTTGCACTTGTCATCATTCACAGTTTCATTTAAATGTTCTAACATTCACGTTTTGTATAGCTGCGACAAAGGCTAAGGTTAAGAATTCCATCTAAGTGTGGCAAATGCTAACATTCACATTTCTATCTAGATGTGACGCAAGCTAAGGCTAAGAATTTCGTCTAAGTGTGGCACATGCTAACATTCACATTTCTATCTAGATGTGACGCAAGCTAAGGCTAAGAATTTCGTCTAAGTGTGGCACATGTTAACATTCACATTTCTATCTAGATGTGACACAAGCTAAGGCTAAGAATTTCGTCTAAGTGTGGCAATTGCTAACATAAACATTTCTATCTTGATGTGACGCAGGCTAAGGCTAAGAATTCCGTCTAAGTGTGGCACATGCTAACATTCATAATCCTGTCTAGATGTGACACAAGCTAAGGCTAAGAATTCCATTAACGTGTGGCACATGCTAACAATCAATAAACATATTTAGCTCTGCCTGTAACTCTTTGCATTCGGGTTTGGCAAAAGGTCTACTTTTCGTACACTCCAAATTGCTACTGGCTTTTACGTAAGTGGTCATTTTCACTCACAGCATTATCCTTGATTGTATTGATCTATTTGACTTTTAGTTTATTTGAAGAATGTGTTTCAAGTTTATATCTGAACTATACTGCTCATGTCTGTAGTTTATGTCAAATTAAAAATGCTCCCCCATCCGTTGGTAACTTGTTTGTCTTGGATCAGAAAACAAAGTCATAGAGCCTGATTACACAAACATTTTTGAATGGGAAAGTCCCATTCAAAAGTGCTTTTTTAAATCACCCCATGGAGTGTCTGGTACAATGACATTAGGGGCTAATGGACTGGGCTGGGTTTAACAAGAGCTTGGATAGGTCATGGGAAAAGAATGATACATTCCGACTAAGGGAAATAAAGAAGAAACCCAAAAATTAAGGTGTTTCTTTCAGAGATAGAAATGGGAAAAATGTCAAGGGGGACTTCTCAGAACTATTTAAAAAATAAAGCTGCTCATATTTTTCTTTTTCTAATTGGGAGTAAAAAAGAGGTGTGTGCCATTTCAGAAAATCAATGCTAACATGTGAAAGTGAGATTCATGTAAGTGTAGTCAGCCTTCCACTTGATTGTTACAATGAGGAGTTGTGACAAGTGGAGGAGGTAAGAGAACTGGGAGCGGAGAACAGGTTTTGGTAAAAAGAGAGAGATGAAGTGGGTTAGGTCATGGTGGAGTGGCTTGGTCCAAAGGGTAGCAGTATTGTCAAAATCCCAGATGTTAGCTTGGGTGCAAAGTCAAAGCTGTCATCTACATCACTGTTTCTAATCCTTCTAGAGGACATTTTCTGTACCATACAATATGGGCCCGATTCATGGAATTTGTTGCACGGTTCAAAGTGACTTTGCACTGCTGAAAAGTGACTTTGCACCGCCGACACAACCCCCGATTCATGGAACTGTGCAAAGTGTATTTTTGCAGTTCAAAGTCAGTGCAGTCAGTAGAAAGTCATTTTTGCAGTACAAAATGACTTTGCACTGGAGGAATACACTTTGCACAGTGCCATGAATCAGGGTTTTAGTCGGCAGTGCAAAGTCACTATTCAGCAGTAGAGGGTCAGTTTGAACCGTGCAAATAATTCCATGAATTGGGCCCTTAATGTTTACTAACAACTGCGTAACAGGGATGGAGTAACCATTATGCTCCTGGGAGGCGTCCTCGTAGCCATTCTTAACTTCTTCCATTGATACACACTGTGATAGAAAAAATGCAGTGGTAAACGACAAGAGAGCATTGCACTAATGCTTAGAAAAGATGGGATACACAAACAAGGGAGTTTGCGGGTTAATCAGAATAATGCAGAATACAATGATGTTTTCACATGCTCTTTCACTGTGTGTTAAAAGGCATCATTCACAATACCATATAATTGAATCATACTTTTGAGTGCACTCTTTCTAGTTGTGGATAAGTAGCAAAGTGCCTGAGCAAACATGTATTTTCGCACAGATACAGTGAACAATGTACTGGAGGTTTGTCTCCTTGGGAAACGTTTTTAGATTGCACAGTGCCACTACATTTTCCCTGCCAACACCCATAACATCACCGAGAGTCTTTATTTTTAAACCTTGAAGAAAGAGGAAACGGATTGATCTTAAACGGTCCCTGAAACCTATTTTTGTTCTTAACTCTGCCCATTCAAAGCCACCGAGATTAACAGGCCCCCTGCTGATGCGCGGCAGAGCTCGGCAGGCCAGATGAAATGGGCTGGTGGAATGATCAAAGTATCGTGGTTCGAATTCGACATTCAATGCTTGACATATCTAAGAACCGTAGAAGAACAAGGCATTGCACATGAAGACAACCATTTTTCTGCAGTATATCCCCTTTTCCACTCACACTTCGACATCTTGATCTTTGAGATACAAGAGAACTGAGCGTTTAATTAATCCTTTTGATCTGGACTTAGCATGGCCTTAATCAGAAAGTCACTGCAATTTGAGCATCTCCCAGAATGTGTTCACTTTCAAGTGACAAGACCGTATTGAAAATGATGAGACATGCCTGCTTCATGCAATTTGCAGTCCGCAAAACTATGCTTTGCCTGCAAGAGAACCATGAGGCCAAACATCTACCAAGAAACCATGTTTTATGTTTAATGTTAAATGCCAAAACTTTTAAAATAACAATCACATGAACACATTAGTTAGACAGATGGTTCCTGCTTGTTTAAAGTGTAAACATATAAGGCAAACTATTATTAAATATGCATGTTTATTTTTTACGATTCTCGGCTATGCATTGTTTAAAAAAAATGTCCTTATCGTCAGTCTGATGCTTACATCGCTCTTAACAGCTGCAAAATATAAATAGTACGGTGGTCAACACATTATAGTTAATTTGATTGCTGCAGTATAGTTAAGATGATTGCCTAGATCCATAAGAAATCCCAAATATCTATCGTTAATAACTTTTGACTTGCATGATGCATTTGGCTGATATTTTGTAAAGAAGAAGTCTGTCAGACCCCCAAACCTCCTGCCCCCAGACTGGAAATGATGCTAACGATTTGTTAAAAAATGTAAATGTTATTAAGAAAGCAAAAACACGCTTTTCAGCCTACTCCCGTCCATTTTCCTGTAGAGAAAAAATCCAAATGTTATCACGCCGAATCGCAAAAACCACTGGATGGATTTTTGACCAAATAATGAACAACTTGGGCACTCGGCATTGGCTTAATTTCCAGGATAGGTTTAGTGTTATTCTGTCCAGTAGTTTTGAAAATATTTGTTGTGGAATGGTGTGCCCCGTCTCCCAAAATGATAACTCCCATGGTGCTTTGCAGCAAAATGAAAAGCTGCCATTTTGTTTTGCTCGATGCAAGTGATTACCGCCTGAATATCATGGAATGTGAAAAAAAAGGTCAAAAAAAGCTAATTGTAGGAGGAAGAAGGTTGAAATCACATCAGGCTAGAGGTGTGTGGGAGAGCTAGTTATGTGAAATTGAGGAGTAGGTAGTAGTCTGTGGAGCCAGTTACAGTTCGGACATCGTCACATTATATGGGGAATTTCAGGGGAATCTTACGAGATTACTGCAGGAATAATGGAAGACACACACGGAAACGGAAATACATCACACCAAGCAATAAGAAAAAGCAAGTCTTGGCAAGCCGCCAAGGAGGTACAAATTAACTGAGGTTGGTGAGGGGGCATAGGGAAAAGTACACATGAGGATCTCCTGTGAAGGCTTTTACATTTTCTAGTGTTATCACGGTAACTAGCATGAGATTACTGCAGTAATTATCGAAGGAATCTCGAGGGGAATGGAAACTGAGGTGAAAAATAAATGGAGGGACATCTGTTGTTATCAAATCGACTTGCAGCACGAAATGGGTCTTCGTGCGTGTGGCCCTTTTCAGTGGGGCCCAAAGAAACCTATTGGTGTAACAAGTGATACAGCCATGACTAGTGGGCATGAAAGAAGTCTAGTGTATTAAAATATACAGTGGGCATGGCAGTAGGTCGTGCTCACTGGACAGTGCTGAAGCCAATGTCTAGGTGCCCCAAGGAAACTTATTGGTGGAGCATGTAAAGTGGCCATGGCCTAAAGTCAAGTCGAGTGGACCATAAAGGAACCTATTAGTGCAACATGTACAGTGGCCACGGCCAATTGACATGGCTAATGGCCTTGAATAAACTATAATATGATAAAACCGTTGAAATTCAATGAAAGACGTTTATTTAAGGGGCAGATAAGGTAATCAGATTTAACACAACATAACCTGTGAAATTCAGCAGATATGGGTAGTGATGATCATCTGAACTCAGCTCTCCCCCTGTTGCAAAGCCCATGAGCACCTACATAACAGGTGGGATTCACAATGACAAACAAAATTGGAAGCTGGCAAGAGATCTCAGTGGGAAAGGTGCTTGTGCTCCGATCTGTATGTGATCTGCAGGTCACAGGCTCAAATATCGCCAAGGCCAACTCAGACTTTCATCCTTCTGAGGTCGATAAATGAGTACCAACTCCAGTTGGGTTATATTGTATGTATATGGGTTCTGTTTAAAGTGCTTAGGCGTAAGCACAGCATAAATGAAACATTCTTAGATCCTAGGGGTTATATAATAGGGGGAATGCCGAGTTAAGATGATCATCACTTCCCAAATCTGTTGAATTTCAAAGGTTTTGTTGCCCTAAAACTGATCACCTTAACTGTCCCTTAACAAAAGTTTCTCTCTCTCTCTCTCTCTCTCTCTCTCTCTCTCTCTATCTCTTTCTCTCTCTCTCTCTTTCTCTCTCTCTCTCTCTTTTTCTCTCTCTCTCTCTCTATGGCTTTCTTCCAACTCCTTCAAGCTTAATTGTAATAACTATAACATTATGGTTGTTGGAAGTACCTCTTTCATGTGGACTACCCTTCTTTGCCCTTTGGTACTTTCTCCTTGTCTGATTAGTTGGAACCTGGGCTTTTCCATTTGTCAAGATCAGTCACTTCATTCATAGATCACAGCAGTTATGAGAGTCTGTTTCCCTTAATATCTTCTTCTTTATCAAATATTAAGTTTTATTTCTTAATCTGTCCACCTTTCAAAAGTCACTGCCTTAGTTCAGTCCCAGCTTCACTATTGTAGTACACTTCATCTGCCCCCTCTCAGGTTTATTCAATTTTCAGTTGATTCGTAATACATCATAGCATAACATAGCTCCAACTTG
This sequence comes from Ambystoma mexicanum, assembly GCF_040938575.1. NCBI lineage: Eukaryota > Metazoa > Chordata > Amphibia > Caudata > Ambystomatidae > Ambystoma > Ambystoma mexicanum. The sequence goes on along the minus strand of NC_090939.1, from coordinate 431,855,563 downwards.
TTCACTTGCTTGTAAAGTCAGAGGCGTAGCCAGAATTGTCTAAGAAGTGAGGACTGAAGCTAAGGTAGTTGGGCCCTCCGCAGTGACATTAACTTTGGTAAATGCCCGCACAGTGCTACTGAGTGGGAATTTACAGAATTTGGGCGAGTCTTGCCCCTCAGGCCCTACCCTGTCAACACCTCTGTGTAAAGTGTAATTACATTTCCCCAAGACCTTGTAAAAGTCTGCTAGCTTCCAATTCACTTTTCTATTTGGTATACGAAAATCTCCCCTGTCCACCATTGGTGATACTCTTCTGGCCACCTTTCCTCACTCATCACCTTAACAAATATGCTCCACATTGCTCCCATGATCCTTCTTATCAACATCTTATCTTGACTTCTCAACACCAGAACTACCACGGAGGAGGTATATCCTTTGATATATGGCACCAGCTGAATGGATCTGCCTCCTCTTCTAACTTAGCTCACTATACAATCATGATACCTTGGAGAAATCTTCCAATTTCCTATTTTAGTATCTACCTCAGTGTCAAGAAACCACACCAGTGTTTTTTGTGCACTTTATCAGCAAAACAAAATAATGCAACATAATATAATATATAAATGAAAAATGTTCTCAGAAAGGAAATGTGGACAGTTCTTTTTCAAAATGCTTGCTGAATTGATTTTTAACATTTTGCAATCCTTGTGGACGAGTGTGATTTCAATGATATAATGCCCTTGTACCTTATGCCCTTCTATATAATCTAGTATAATTGCTACAGAAAATATATTTTTGAAAAGAAAGTTTTAGGGTTCCTGATATTTTCCCAGTGCTTCATTCAAGGTTCCATACGCATCAATGAAGATTAGCTTAATCGATCTCCTTAAGTATACCCTATGCAACTGGTTCCTTGTACACTAGCTTAGTATTGACCTGACAGTCTTTTTTCCTGGTCCCAATGTTAACAACAATTTCACAGCCCCCATCTGATTGCCTCCAGACCTCTTTTCTCCATCGCCCAGTCTCACTTTCTTAGGCTAACAGTCTTAGGGCTGTCTTTGTCTGTGCCCAAAATCTAGCAGTTCAATATGATCATGACCACTGCTCTCAATAAAAAGAAGACCTGCTTCCACCTTAACATTTACTTGCATACATCTTTGATCTCCATTGTCATGTTCAGTAAACTGACAACTGCTCTTAACTAATCCCTAGTCTTCTCCTCTACTCCTTAAATGTCCTACACACATTTCTCAACTTCACTATGTACATACTATACAACCTACCCAGATCCTCTCCCAACTCTACATACTGATACCAGACCAGATGGTTCTTTATGAAAAATTGCACTCTCACCTGCTCTTCAAATCCAGCCATTGTCATGCTCCTGCTATCTTACTAACGTTTTCTCTTTTTGCTATCTGTCTCAATCACTGCAATCCTCCAATAATGCATCATTGTCGTTATGTCTCTTCCGTAGTCACTGTTCCTGACCTATGACTCATTATACAACTTTCCACAACCTGATATAATCTAATCTAAACCACCTTTGGCTATTCCAAAGGCACGTTCTAAGGAATGCCCTGCCACCTGTAGTGTGTCCGCTATATGCCATTATTTGTGTACATTGCATACTTATTGTTAAATACATGCACAAAATAAACAACACATGTTTCATAATTGTAAAAAAGAAGTACCATTCTGAAAGAATAAACACATGTATCATATATTGCTAGCAGCAAAATTATGTTGACTCAATTATTTTAAAGAGATGCTTCAAGCCCACTGCATCTAGCATTGCGTGTTGAAATGAATGAGTAGCTTCTGGAATAGAGAAACCATTTCAATACCAAGGGACTAATTCATAAAGAAATGATCAAGTCTACCTCTCCATCTAGGAGAGAGATTAATCGATTTATAAAGTGTCATTTTTTTGATAACTGAATCTTGGCTCAAATCCACTTGTGTGATGCATTTTCAGCAAAAAGGGGGTGGAGTTTCTATTTTGTACTTTAGACTAGGATACTACTTCCCAGGGGTTATAGGTCAAAGTATCGATTCAAAAGGATCGAATGACAAAAGGCTTGAGTCAAAAGGACCGAAAACAAAAGGTTCGTTTTTTTTTTTTTTTACATTTCTTTTTTGGGGGGGGGTGTCCCCCCAACCCCTGTTTTTGTGGTAAAAAACATTTTTTTTTACCTAAACTGAAACCCTTTTGTTTTTGATCCTATTGACTCTCACCTTTTGCATTCAAACCTTTTGTATTCGATCCTTGAACTGGACACCCTTCCCAGGTACTGGCTTGCACTTGACAGTTCCCTCCCAATGACTCGTGTAAACTAATTTTATGTTATAGACCTCCAGAATCAGCCGGTCTTTTTCTAGATACTATAGGCACCTACTGAAGCACTCTGTTATTCCAAGCAAATTATTTTAGGAGATCTAAATGTCTGGTGTAATGAGTTGAAGACGGTGACTGCAAACATTTGAGAGACATTCTTGAAACACACAATCTCTGCATGCTCTCCAATCTACCGACACATCAAAGCAGACACTCTCTGGACCCCGTACTGTCCAGGGGCCCCTTTCTGCACCATTGTGATAATGAGCCAATAAGCTGGTCAGGCCATTATATGGTATGCTTCGCCTTGGCAACCAAGTCCAACACAGGTAGAGAAAAATCAACTATTGTTTCAGAACTACGTTGCCCGATAAAACATCTTGATTGTTTTTCAGACAATGAGCTTCTCTCCAATTTATAAACCTCACAAACTGACACTATTTGTGGAGATATGTATACGACTATGATGTGACAGCTACAAGCTAATTGCGGCATCATTACCGCGCTCAAGAAGGTGAAAATGACAAAAAATGGAAATAATCATGGTATAATGAAAAATTAAACATTCTAAAGAGCTTATATCGAAAAACTGAGAAAAAGGGGTTCCGGACCAGATCTGATGTTGATCACATTAAGGTTGAGCCTGCCTTAAAAATGTATAAGAATGTGATTCTACTGGCCAATGCTCTATGTCTTTAAAAAAAAATTGATTCTGAAGATAACAGACCAAAAGCCCTGTTTACCAGGAATTATACATTTTGGTAATCCTACTTTCATAAATACCAGTATATCACTATCTCCGAAGACGGCAAATGATTTAAATTAATTCTTCTTAGGAAAAATTAACCAGATCAGACTAAATATTGATGTTCAGGCTGTGTCCACTCTTTTTGAGGCTGCCAATGATCTAGTAGTAGACAATAAAGTGTCTGCATCCGAGTTTAATTTTTCATCAATGACGGAAGAAAGTATTGAGAAATGTAATGCTTATTTTTAACCTACAAATCTTAGTTATGACTCAATCCCAGCATATTTGGCTAAACAATATGTGCATGCTCTTAGTAAACCTATACAGATTTTGGTGAACGCATCACTTAGTCAAGCTATTGTACCAATGGAATTTTAAAAAATCGTATTTGAGACCTCTGTTAAAAAAGTCCACATTGAATTATAAAGTATTATCCAATCATCATCCCATTGCGGGCCTTGTCTGCATAGCCTAAACCTGGAAAAAGTTGTCACTACACAGTTGGAGGCTTTTTGGAAGTAAATAACATCTTAGCCTCTTATCAGTCAGGATTTAGGCCAAGCCATGGCACAGAGACAGCCCTACTCGCTGTCTGGGACGATCTTCTTGAAACTGCCAACAAAGGTGACATCAACATGCTTGTCATGCCTGATTTGTCAGCAGCGTTCAACACTTCTGACTTTGGCATACTTAAGTCCAGATAGGAATCACTGGCACATGCGCCCAAAGAGGCCATTATGTGGTTTAACTAATTGTTGACCTATCAATATCAACAGGTCAAGGCAGGTCCTTATTTTTTCGAAAGCATTACCAGTTACCTGTGGAGTGCCACAAGGTTCTTCCATGTGCCCCCTACTATTCCATGTGCATATTTGTCCTTTACTCAAAATCTTGACCTATTTTGACCTGCAGTATCATTCAGATACACAGATCTACGTTTGCCTAACACAGCCATTGGAGGCAGGGGAGCCAGTTTGAAAAAAACTTCGATTAAACCCCACAAAAACTGAGATTATTGTCTTTGGTTCTAAAAGAACATTGGCCAATTTACAGCTGTTGGAACCTTTCACGACTTTGTTTGGAATCCCATCCAAATGCACCCAGTCAGTAAAAACTCTGGGCTGCATTTGGCAGTCCAGTTTTTGCTGTAACCTACATGTAAATCGAATTATCAAGTATTTCTACTTTCAATTGAAGCTTCTCAAACCTTCACTCCCCCTTATGTCTGAGAATGATCACTCCACTGTGGTTAAGTACCCTTACAAATACTAAACTGGATTACTGCAATGGTCTTTTGTCAGGTATAGCAAAATATAAACATCAGCACATTCAGGTGGCCCAGAGTTCAGAAGTACGAGTGATCTTCTCACTACCACAGAAAACACTGTTCTCAGACTTCCAAAGAAATGTTCACTGGGTGCCAGAACAGTAGAGGATTCAATTCAAGATTCTGTGTCTCATTTTTAAGTGTACCAATGGTCATGCCCCAGCCTACTTAGCATAAAGAGGGTTAAACATTGTCCCACCCGTACATTACGATCCATGGGACAGGTTTTACTGGTAATACCCCCTTCTAGAACAACCACCAGGAGAGATAGATGGTTCTATGTTGTGAGCCCTTGTGCATGGAACACCCTCCCTCAACAATTGCGCCTGACTGACTCCATCACTATTTTTAGGAAACAACTGAAAACGCATCTGTTTAGGTAACTTCTGAGCCACTGTAGAATTTACCTTTTTTGCTGTCTATTTCATATAAATGTCCATCTGCTTATAGATACAGTTTCTCCCAGGTTCCCTCTTGGCATATGCACACTACGAATATACTAATCAAATCAAAGAAGTTACGTGTAGTAACTATGACCTACTGCACATTTACTCTTTTCTTTGGGACTAAGTCAGAGTTATTCTCAGTAACATCTTTTTGAATAAGGACCCTTGTTCCTGAAAGGTTGCCAAAGACCATGGTCAATGCACTGAACTAACATGTTTCATCATAAAGATCTTCCTTCTGAAACAATGACAAAATCAATAGGAGTCAATCACGTACACATCACCTCAGGTATGTTGACCTGCTGTGGGGTTATAATGAACTGTACTTGCAAAATGAATAATGCCACAAAAAAGGAATGCAACACTTGTTGTGTTCCATACTACTGGAGACACATGTATCTCTCCTCCTCCGTTATTTAAACAGCATAAACTATCATTTTGCAAATCAAGCAAAGAACTAATCAAGCTTTAATTTGCTAATTACTTTTCAATTTGATTAGAGCTGGCAGCTAATCATCTCTGGAAATTTAAAGTCAATCTTCCACTCAGATTTGCAAATCAGAGACTTAGGGAAAAGAAATATAGAATGTGTTACAGATAACTCTTTTTATAATATGGAAATAAAATGACTAACATATTTTAGCAATTTCAGTGACAAATGCAATTTGAAATAACTCTGTAAACACACACAATAATAATGCATGCACACTACTGCTATGCTTTCCAAACAATTCATTTGTAGGAATTTTAATACCAGCTTAAATCAGAGTTGAAAGCATTCCCATGCTACATTAAACAAATACAATATGATTCAGGAGAACAATTCAATTCAGCAGGGGGAATGCATTCCATAAAACCGTAATGCAAACAGCGAGAACCTGCACATTCCAAGTTAACTCAATTAAACTTCATTTTTAATGCAAACACTAAGAAGGTGACTAGTGAAAGGCATCTCAATGGTAATTTGGCTTTTAATAGTAGGCCTCCATGAGTATCCTACCGTACGTGACATTATGCACAAGTTCAAAGGAGAGATGCACTTGTCAGTTTTCCCTGTTCAGAACGCAGCCGGACATTTTGAAAAAGAAAATCAAAATTCCTTCCTTCCTTCCTTCCTTCCTTCCTTCCTTCCTTCCTTCCTTCCTTCCTTCCTTCCTTCCTTCCTTCCTTCCTTCCTTCCTTCCTTCCTTCCTTCCTTCCTTCCTTCCTTCCTTCCTTCCTTCCTTCCTTCCTTCCTTCCTTCCTTCCTTTTCTTTTCCTTCCTTCCTTCCTTCCTTCCTTCCTTCCTTCCTTCCTTCCTTCCTTCCTTCCTTCCTTCCTTCCTTCCTTCCTTCCTTCCTTCCTTCCTTCCTTCCTTCCTTCCTTCTTCCGCAAATAACTTCACTTTACAACAAACTCAATATCTTAGGCCGTGAAATCATAACTATATATTCATTTTAAAATGTTCCCCTCTTTGATGGTCACCCACTAGACAAACATTGTTTGAAGAAGTCATAGTCGCAGGCAATATATAGGGGGGGCCATGGGGATACATGGCCATAAAATAATTTAAGGTGAGTAGCCAACCCATGATTAAAGCGTCATTCTTAATCTCAGGGCTGGACTGGGAACTAAAAGTGGCCCGGGAATTATTTTTCAAAGGGGCCCCATATTTCTCAGACAGAGCAAGCACAGCGCATGAGCCCAACTGTTCTATGAGGGGATTGGGAGTATCCCCCAAGAGAATGTTGAATGAAATTAGTCAGCATGAGTGCATTTAAAGCATGTTTTAAACATAATCTCGAAAAGTAGATCTTCGATGATAGACGAACAAACCATGAATGCAAAATCAAGTCTCAATAACAGAAAGAAACATATCCAAGGCATCAGAGGTCATGGAAATAAAATAAAAAGAGCTAAGAATGAGAAAAAAAAACCAAGCAAAAAGCATGTTCCGTGCATCCGCCTCTGTCAGTGCACGAGAGAGGATGAGTATGGTGCTGGAGGGTGAGGCAACCGGAGTATGACAACACCCATAGCGTACCAAGAGGCAGACTTCCCAGAGCTCCACGAGCTGCTGTGAACATTCCAAGTACACGTCATCTTGCCTGGCAAGGCCCGGACCCATAATGGGCCATTCGGTTTGCTTGAAATCAATGCTGCTCTAAAAATGTAATCTAAATACATGGAACTCTAAAACATATTTTCCTTTCCTATCCCATTGTTGCTCAGGTGGAATTCAGGTTCTTTTTTTGCAGCTCAATGGATACTCCTACACCACGTGTTTGCCTGCACACCAGCTGCTGTGTTGCACATCTCATTAGGGCAAAACACTTTGTCATCCAGTATCGAAACGCTGTGCCTTTAACTGCATAGCACGAGAAAAAGTGTAAAAATGAACAAGTATGCCTTGTGCCACTGGATGGGTCCCCTCAATAGCGTATCATTTTAAAGCATGTGATCATAGCATGTGTATAAATGCATCATGCATATAATTGCATCATTTGTGAAAGAGACCATCCACTTAGGAAATTGGGGTGGCTTTGGAGGTCAACCGCAGCTGAGTCTCTGGGTTACATTAAATAGTGTTCACTGGTCACACTTGTAAAGGTCAGGGGTTAAGGCTTATGGGCAATGAAACGTATAAACCGCAGAAGTAAGCCTAGGCAGGCAACAATTCTGCTAAGTTAAACGTCCACATGACCTCAAACTAAGGTGGACTTTCCCTTCCCATGATCACACTGAAGTGGGAGAATGGAAGACCAGGCTCCCGTCCTTCACCTCTCGCGCTTGGCCTAGAGGGTCACGGCCCAGACACCCGCCGCGAGAAGAGTTTGTCCATTTACCAGACGACCAGGTACCCTGGTACAGGAACATACGGATGTGTCCACCTGCCTGCCCAGCAGCCCGCACTGGCCATGCCGACACCTGCGGCTCGGATCAGCTAGACTAAAAACCACACGTCGTTAGAGATGCCATGACGACCTAGACAACGGGAAGCACATCTGTACAAATATACACACTTAACATTTCCACACCAATCTACACGAAGAACATACTCAGTGCTCTGACGTAGGCGACAGGCATATTCACGGACGTGCATCTTTATTATTTTTACATAGGCTTTCAGAATGCAGAAACGCAAGACGCATCATGAACTCATCTATAACGCTTGCTCACGCTTCTCTTGAAACCCGTTACCACCATGAGAGGTATAATGGAAACACGATACTGGTCATGGAAATATATGCCATTATAACCCAAAAGCACCTATGCACCAAACAGACTACTTAAGCACCAGGCCCGAGTAGGCCTCAAACAAGAGCTCCCGTGGACATTAACAAAGCAAGAGTCAGGTTGCTGATCCTGCAGAAAGAACCCGGTGGAGCAACCAGCCAAGGTCGCAATGTTGCAAACCCACATCCAAGAACAAATCATCAAAGGCACGATGTTGCAACCTCGCACTCCGTGCCTCAACGATAAAGGCACGCCGTCAAATTAAACCAGACGCGCAGTAGAAAAAACAATATTAATTGTGCAGAATTCTGCCTCTTTCACGGTCCCTCCCCACGTGACCAAGCCGAACCTGACGAGATGCCAAAACCCAGGAGAGAAAAGGCGTCTGGGTCCCTCACTACGAGACACAGGCCGATACATTTGAAAGGCTCAATGGACATCTGCTACAGTGGGAGCGGTCAGCCTTCCACCTATGAATAAATCCTCACATTGTCTGCACGTACCCATATTGAAACATTGTTGCAAACACAGGTACACCGAGAGCTGGGAACAACGGTGGTCCCAGGCTGGGAAGCTCACGGATGCACCAATCAGAACATGGGGCTCTTATCTCAGACGTCAGTAATACTAGCCAATCCTCAGGAGTCTTCATGTAACAATTCTTATGTATCTAATTGTAGGGACAACCCAGATATACCACCTGACTACACCTTGTCCACTAATATCATTCTCTATATGTGTACTATACTAACCCTACCACTCGAGCAACCAATTAAGAGTGGCGATAGGTTTTTTGTTAACTTTCTGAAGTGACGCAAGTAGCGCGTCATAATGCAGTAAAAAGGGCCTGCGAGCCCCACGATTGTGTGTGTGTCAGGACGAACGCGTACGCTCCTTGACCCATCCCTGCCGTTTTGTCTAAATAAACAGCAGAGTCACCTTGCTCCTTGTGTGTGTCTCATACTCTATCTCGTCTGGGATATACGGGAGGAGTTGGGGCCTCCCTGCCCGGAGGTCTGCGGACGGCCCGGCCGACCCCTGCAGAATTTACCCCCGACAAGTTGGAGGCACTGCTGAGATCTGTTTAAGATCGACTTTTATTTTTAGTTTTTCCAGGCACTCCCGTTGCGAGGAGGCCCGGCGGCGCGGCCCCCTCTGCAGTTGCCCCCTTCTGAGGACTACAGGACCATCGCGGAGCTGCGAGAAGACCGGACAGCGCAATCCGGATATTGGCCCTCGGGAGCCGGTTGAGAAGTATCCCGCCCGCGGTCGGCGAGTGTCCAGACGTGGTCCAGACGAGGGGAGGTGGCGAGCCGCTTGGAGGGGTGCACGCAGTCGAGCGGCCCTGCATCGAGAGAACTTGGTGAGCATGACACGCACAACAAGCAATGCGAAATTGTGAGGGGGGGGGAGGAAGTAAATAAGGGAGGAGGGAGGTATTGTACAGATGTGCGGCGAAGGTTTAACTGAGTGTTGCCAATGGAATGAATGGTAGCGAAACGAGTGCGAGAACAGTCGGCTAACGTTACGCGAAAGAGGGGGGCGGGGCACGAAAACATCACGTGCAGCCGCTCGTAAGACACTGATGGCCTAAATTGCGACTACGTGTGAGGGTGGGTGTGTGTGGTTTCCTACGACTTGACATTTATTGATCAATGAGTAGATGAGGTTTCCTATTGTTCGAGCAAGAAACTCGATAGGTAGATGACGTTTCCCTGTGGGCGGTAGCTAGTTACATAGTTGCCCAAAACGGAAGATAATTGGCTGGTTAAGCCCTCCTGTTGAGGGGCGTATCACACGCGAGGCGACGCAGCGTGCGCAGTCCGGTTATATTATTGATGAGATTACCTTGTTCCAGGAGAGACAGGAAGACAGCTGTAGGGTTAGCGGGGTAGATTGCAAGTGTATTTTGAACTTAAAGAACATAACAAGAATATACCAGTAGCTCGAAGAAATCGGTGACGTCACCAGTAGGGATTTAATAAGATATTGCGAGCACAAGAAAGTTTGGGTTGAGAGTGGTGGGGAAGAGAAAAATGATAAAGGAGCGGATACGGAGATAAACGATAAACGAGTGGATTGAAAGAGGAGAAGGGGAAAGGGGCGTGGCTGCGCACAGAGAACGCCGGCCACGGCAAGTGTAAAAGGGGGAGGAGAACGGAGAAACAGGACGACTGTATAAGATCGTCGTAAGGGGTACGCAGCCGCAGGGGGCTGCGTGCGCTTCGGCCGCAGGGGGCCGTAGGGGAGGGAATATAATATAACATCATATTTATTATTATTGCATAATCTGTCAAGGGATTGTCGTAAGTCCCCACACTTGCGGGGCAAGGTAAGCAATATGAGGTTGTATATTGTAAACTGCTGGTAAAGAGAAGGGTAACAAGGGGAGGGCCACTATGTCATACGGGAGAGGGTCGGGAGGGTGGGGGAACACCCTCACTACCCCATTACAACACATATGCACCACACTGCCACCACATAGGGAGAAATTAATTAAGTACAGCATAGAGTGGACCCAGGGGACGGACAACAAAATGTTAACACCATGGCCGCCTAATGGTAGTTTCGATCCATATGCCCAACATTCACTACTAAACCATCTGCACAATACATACAAGGGGAAGAAGTTGGCAAACCATGTGGAGGTGTTTAACTTATGGAGGATGTTCCAGGGGTCCCGACCAGGACCAAATGGAATGTTCACTATGGGGGAAACACCGGAAGAAAAGGAGATTAAGAAAGAAGGAACGGATGGGGAAAAGGGGTGCGAAAGCACAAAGAATACGGGGAACGGAGGACAGGGAGGAGAAAAGATTGATAAATCAAACAACATAAAAAAGGAACGGAACAATGAGACACCCATAACACCGGGAGTGAAAACAGAGGGAGGAGGGTTGTACCCTTTAAGAGAATTAGGAGAAATAGAAGGACAGTTCAGGGCGGCTGAAGGATACTCGAACCCGGCATACAGCCCTCCACCATATGTGGCTCATAGGAAGATACCAATGGGGGAAGAAAGGATTGGAGAAGAGCAGACTGTAGAGATAGGAAACGATGAGTGGGTAGCTGCACAGATATTATTGAAATTACGAGGCTCACTAACTGGAGAAGAAAGGGAGGCGGTAAGGAGAACAGACGAGGATAGTGCCAGAGAGAGTGAAATGAGGGGAGAGGAGCTACTATGGCAGAAGGAAGAGATTTTGGAGGAAAAATTAGCAAAACTAAGGGATGAGCAGAATGAATTGATCAAACAACTTGAGAGGGAGGAAAGAGAGAGAGTGAGGAAAAGGAAAGAAGGTAAGAACGAATTGGAAAAATTAAGGGAACGAAATGAGGAGCAAAAGAGAGAAGCTGAAAGGGTAAAAGCAGCAGCAGATAGGGTATCAAGAGTAGTGCTGAGGGAGAAGAAGAAGGAAGAAGAAGAAAAGGAAAAGGAAATGGAAATATGGAGGAGGAGGGTACTATCAGAGACAGCTAAGAAATATGAAGAGGGGAAGGTAATAGAGAGTATAGTAGAAAGAGAAAGGGTGAAATGGGAAAGGAAGAAAGAGGATGAAAGAATATTGGAACAGATGAGCAACGAAGTAATGGAGGAATTGAAAAGAAAAAGGGAGGAAAATAGTAGGGAAATGGAGGAGAGAAGTGAAGGGGGAAGAGAAGGGAGGAGTAGGGAGAGTGAAAGATGGGGAGATGTATATAAAAGTAGAGAGGTAGCAACAACATCAGCACTAGGGGGAACAGTTGGTAACAACGAAAGGGGAGAAAGAGACTTAATAGACTTAAAAACAGTAACAATAAAAGGAAAAAAGGCAGAGTGGGGGGTGCCATTTATGAATGATTTTTTGCAGTGAGGAGGAAGAAGGAGTGGAGAAGGATGGAAGAAAGAGTGAAAGGGAAAGCTTAGATAAGCTATACCTCACTAGAACAAACATAGATTCGCCCTGGATGAGTAGAAGATGGGAGGAGCTGGAGAGAAGTAAGGAGGGAGTGAAAAGAATAGGGGAAACACAAACCCATGAAACCACGCCACCCACATCTCCATCACGCCCTCCCACGTCACACCATACATGTTCAACCACCGCACGCTCACTGCACAGAATAAAGCTTGCGCCCTTCATGAACGAACTTACACCTTATGCATGTCGGCTTAGGGACCTCCCTAGTCGCAGGCAAGACAGACAAATAGACATACCCATATTGAACACAGGAAATGACGAAAAAAGGGGAAAGGAAGAAGAGGGAGGTAGGAGCAGAGGTAGTAAGGAAGAATTTGAAGTAGTAAAGGAAACGGGGGAAGAGGAGGGGTGTGAAGACTCAATATTATGGAGCGTAAAGGGTGACACAAGACAGAATTTAATGCCACTGTTGGAGAGAGGAGGGGTTAGACCACAGTATGTACCTTGGAAACATACGGATAAAGTAAATATAAAATGTAGGCTCCCATCACTAAGTGGAGGTGCGGGTAAGTGGATATATGAAATGGAAAAACACACCGCAGGACAGAAACTAGCAGTAGGAGATGTGAAGGGCCTGTTAATATCAATATTAGGGGATAGAGCGGATGACATTTGGAAAAGAGCGGGATTCCATGGGGTAACAATAACGAACACATCGCATGATGGGGCACCATTTGCAAACTGTAGACATGCGCTATGGCAGGCACTGAGAGTGCAGTACCCAGACACATCAGACATAGGAGCCATTACTTCCCGTAAGATGGGTGAAAATGAGGACCCTGTTGATTATATCCAGGATATTCAAGAGAAGTGGCACATGGAAACTAGAGAACAATGGGACAAAACACCAGCCATATTTTATCATATACTAGTACAAGGGCTCCCAGAAGGGGTTCAGAAACAACTAAAGAAAGTAGTGGGGATGGAAGCAAAACCATGGCCAGAAATACAACTGACTATAGTACATCACTGCAGGACATGGCAAGGAAAAATGAAACAAAAGGAAGAGGATAGGAAAACAGAAGAGGCCAAACTAGTACAGAAAAAACTTACTAAATACACAATGGAAGGGGCACTAATAACTACGCCCACACCAATGGCCCAAAGCCCAACGCAAGTAGTGGCTGCACAAGATCCCGCCCAAATAGCGCCTCCACAAGGTGTAATACAGCAAGTGCCGCCTCTGCAATTACACGCACCAAACATGGGAGGAGGGTACCCAATGCAAGGAACTGGGTATTATAGTTATAACAGAGGGAGAGGAGGGTTTATGAGGGGGAGAGGATACGGATATAATACCCAACAACAGGCTGGGGGACTTAGAAATTACTACCCCACAGGGCAACCCGTATACCAGGACAACACAGGGAGCTTCCCATGGCAAAGCAGGGAACCACCCGTGTGTTGGAGCTGCGGACTATTAGGACACATGTCACGTACATGTAGGGTCAGGCCAGGAACACCAGCATGGAATGAACAAGCACAACCTAGGACCTCACAAGAACAGCAGGGCATACAACAACAGCAGATGTCACAAAAAGGGAGTGACCCACAACAACAAACAACACAACAGCCACAAACCTATTCACTGCCACAACAACAAATAACACAGCAACTGCCACCGCCACAACAACAAGTAGCGTTAATACAACCACCACCCCAAACTCAACAAACGCAATTGGGTAGGGTGACGGTGTTGGGACACAACCCTTACACAGGGAATGGCCAATCATTGTACCCCCAATAGGTCAGCCCACAGACGGCCTTGGTGTGTCCCATCCTGTCAGTAACACCTAATAGTGTGGAGGAACCACGCATAGAGGTAACGATAGGTGACAAAAAATTATCATTTCTTGTTGACACCGGGGCAACCCGGTCTTGCATAAGGGAAGGTAAATTTAAGATGTCAGGCGAAGCCATGAACACCCAAGGATTTTCTGGGGCTAAAGGGTTGGTTCCATTTACTGATAACGTTCCCTTATCTATTGGAGATTATGATCTGTCAGTTCCACTTTTGTATTATAGTGCCTCACCAGTAAATATACTGGGGAGAGACATAATGAACAGGTTGAATATGACGATCTCCTTTACAGAGGATGGCATGATTTGCTCTACTCCAGGGATTAACATGCTCGCAGCACGACAGATTTTGCAAGCATACTGTGGACAGACAGCGATTAGGGCGGAGCCAGTAGATGGCGAGCTATTCCAGTATGGCACAGACATGGCATTTGCATGGATGCCAGGGATAGAAGGGAAAATATGGAGGAGGCCAGCAGCCTATCTGTTCCGACCAGAAACACCAGTTAATGAACTGGAAGGGAAGGTGTTTGTAATGGACATTGAGAGCATTATTGCAACAGCTGATTATGTTGCTGTGCACGCCCAAGATAAAGAAGGGAGAGCATGGAGGGCGGTGATAGCACTAGCAGAAGGATGTAGGCTGACCCAGGTGTCAGATGAAGAGCTGTTCTCAGAAGAAAAGGAAGAAGATGAAATGGTGTTCATGATGAGTGTAGAAATATGGCTAAGAGTGGCTCACAAACAAGTAGCACAGAAAATTGCAATGGCACTTGAGGCACCCGCAGGCACCCCAGTCCCATTTTTTAAGAAGGATATGTCAAAGGTGCCCAAATCATTATGGACTATTAGCCCTTATGACGTGGGATGCATAAAAAGCATAGGGGGTGTAAGGATAAAATTGAAAAAAGGTGCCATACTACCAAGAGTGAAACAGTACCCATTGTCAAAAGAGGCAGATGAAGGCATATATGAAACCATAACGGCCCTTATAAACAATGGCATATTGGTCCCCTCAGAATCACCATGTAACACAGCTGTGTACCCGGTGCGCAAGGCTAAAGGGGGGTCTTGGCGCTTCATACAGGACCTCAGACCCTTGAACAACATAGTAGAAGCAGAGTATCCAGTAACAGCAAACCCGGCCACAATATTGTGTGGCATTCCAGCAGAAGCATCACGATTTACAGTGATTGACCTTAAAAATGCTTTTTTCTCAATACCATTACACCCAGACTCACAAGATTTGACAAGCTTCACTTACCGAAATACAAAGTGGAAACATACCAGATTACCACAGGGGTATTGTGAATCACCCTCAATTTTCAATAGAGTAATACAGATGGATTTGGGTAATGTTGAGGTGGAAAGCACAGTGTTACAGTATGTGGATGACATAATAATTTGCAGTACAAACGAAAGTAAATGTAGAGAGGACTCCTTAAAGATGTTGACAATATTGGCTGAAAAGGGGTACAAGGTAGACATGGAAAAGATACAATACTGTCAGGAACAGGTACTTTACATTGGCCAACTGATATCCCAACATGGAAGAAGGATTGCACCACAAAGAGCACAGGCCATCTCAAGCACTCCCGTGCCACAGACTGTGAGAGAACTGCAGCAATTTCTGGGGCTGTGCAACTACTGTAGAGCATGGGTATTTGATTACAGCTCATACATAGGACCCCTGCTTGAGGGTTTGAAGGAAGCAAATAAAGGGGAGAAAAAGTTGGGATGGACTATGGAAATGAGGGAGGCATTTGACGAATTGAAAGACGCGATATCAACTGCTCCAGTACTGGCATCCCCAGACTATGAGCGACGCTTTTTTATATTTTCACATTGCGACTCAGCAGTGATGAAGGCAGTATTGGCACAAAAAACGAGCATGGGATATAAACCAGTAGCATTTTACAGCGGACACTTAGACCCTGTGATGTTAGGCCACTTCCCTTGTGAACAAGGTCTCGCTGCAGCTGCCTTTGCAGTAGAAAAAGCATCAGCAATAACTATGGGGTGTCCAACTACACTGTTTGTGGAACATGCACTATTTGCGATATTGAACAAACCTAAGTCCACACTAACGACACAGAGGGCATCAGGTTATGAGATTATTTTGTCTAAGGCTGAACTAGCAATTGTTAGATGTAGCACGGTTAACCCTGCAAGGTTCCTAGCAGAAGTAATTGAAGAGGGAGATTACGCCCACGACTGCACCCAAATAACTAAAATGTACTCATGTACTAGAAAAGTTGAAGAAAACGCACTAGAGGGAGGTGAGCTTTTGTTTATTGATTTGTCATCAACTATTGATCAAGGAGATGGGATACGAAGGACTGGGGCAGCAGTAGTAAAAATGATGGAGGCGCCGGTGTGTGTGGCTATGAAGTGTGTACAATTACCACAGCACTACTCTGCTCAAGCCGCGGAACTGGTTGCACTAATATTGGCATTAAAGGAAAGTTTTAATAAAAGAGTAACCATATATTCCGACAGTGCATATGTTACATCCACTGTCCACTCAGGGTTATCAAAATGGAGAAGAAGAGGGTTTAGGAGAGCTGATGGCACTCCAGTACAACATGCCCTATTGTTGGCTGAACTAATTGAAGTAATAAACGACCCCCAAGAACTAGCCCTAGTCAAGTGCACCGCACACACCAATGGAGAAGACTACGTATCAAAAGGGAATGCAGCAGCAGACGCACATGCGAAATATGCTGCATACTTTGGTGAGATATGGAACCCCACAGACTCACAGAGAGGGAGAGGGAGGGGAATAGCTAGGGAGATGTTAATAAAAGAAGGGTACACCCATCTCCCAGCCACACAGATTATGGAACTACAAGCGGCTGCACCAATGGCCGAAAAAGAAGTATGGGTAAAAAGAGGATGTACAATGTCCCCAACCGACGCACTATGGCGCCAGGGTGGCACGGGGAAAGTTGTAATACCGTTGGCACTGTTAAATACCGCCCTGAGCCAATTACATCACCCTGCCCATACAGGCAAGGAAATAATCGCAGCACGAATTAGAGAAGATTGGTTTTGTCCTGAGTTAAACTCTCATGTGTCAAATTTTATCAGCAATTGCCTCACATGTCAACAGTTTACGGCCGGTCATACTCTAAAAGTGATAAGAGGTACCATACCCCGGCCAGAAGGACCTTTTCGGCACCTTCACATTGACTATGTTGATATGATCAACATATGTCAAGGTAATAGGTATATGATTGTAGTAGTATGCCCATTTTCTAGGTGGATTGAAGCAGGGCCCTGTTCACACCCTGATGCGTTTAGAGCAGCCAAATTCATAGTAAGGGAGGTCTTCCCCAGGTGGGGAGTGTGCGAGGTGTTAAGATCAGACAACGGCCCACATTTCGCAAACGAAATGTTCCAACATATCACATCCCTGCTGAACATTAAACACAAATTTGCATGTGCATACCACCCACAGGCTAATGGCGTATGTGAACGCCTGAATGGCTTATTGAAGGAGGCAATTGCAAAAATACAACAAACAACAAAGAAAAGTTGGTTGTATTGCCTTCCGTTAGCTTTATTTGAACTTAGAAATAGGCCAGGGTCCGACCACCACCTCACCCCTCACGAAGTGGTTACTGGACGTCAAATGCGCCTTCCCCTAACCCCAACGTCAAGGGCATTCACCGACCACGAAAGTTCAGCGAGTGTGTTAGGTGATGAAATGTATCAATATGTGTCTTCTTTGATTACTAGTGTCGTGTTTGTGTCTCAACAGCTCGAGCGCACACGGGGCGGGTCTACCAGCAATCAAGAAAAAGGCGCAAGTACAGAATTGGGAAAGGAGAACTTGTGCAAACTTGCCAAAGGTGACCACGTGCTACTTCGCAATTTCAATAGAAAGTGGAACGAGAAGAGGTTCACTGGCCCCCATCTGGTAGAGGACGTATCAACAAGAGCAGTAAAACTAAAGAATAAGCGTGCCTGGAACCACCTACATGACGTAAAGATCTACAAACTGCAGACCCGCCCCAGCGCCAACGACAGGTCCATTGGAAGAACAGCAACAACATCCCCGACAGCGGAAGAAAGTTCCACCACAGACAACGACCCAATTGTTCCCTCGGAGACGATAACTGACGAAGAAGGGGGTGATCCCCATACTGCCCACCCCATGGTCACACGCTCAAAGAGTAAAAATACTTCTGCCATCTGAGCGCAAACCCCCCCCATTGACTGCTAAGTACAGTTGTAACTAAAACTGAAGGACATTGCTTGCACCAATACACATGTAAACACGTGAATGTTCTCCTTTTTTCTCTCGCACATACAGGAACTGCGTAATATTGTATTGTTAAGAAAAAGCTAATTAACAAGTTCAGTGTACAGGCGTAGATGGTGCTGCCAGACGATAACTACCCAGAAGAATTGTCACACCAATTTGTATACGAAATAAAAAGGCCAACATACCTAAAAAGGAGAAGGGTACGTGTCTACTACACAGCCTTCCTCCTGGCCATAGAATATTACATGCCCCACCTCCGCCCATACTTGCCGGTCCTAAGAGACCGATCACTTAGAGTAGCGTGGGAGCAGCTCTTCGCCTGGGCACTGAATGACTACTTGATAGGGAGAGCTTAAAGGAAACAAAACTAACATTTAATAACGAGCACTTTTGAGAATTTTTAGGCGGGCAACTTTAACGTCGCAAGAATACGCTGCCAGGACTGCAGCAAGGTAAGAGCAAAATGCCGGTGAGATTAGCATATGTAATAAAAATAATAGGGATTTTTATGATCACCGGGTTCTTGGCTGCCTCTGTCTGGCAGTACAGCTATGCTATCGATTTTATTGCTGCACCCAAACCTAATATACCCCCGTTCCCTGCTGCAACAGGTGTTACGTCAGGTGGGAATAGTAATTTTGCACCCAAGCAAAATAGAGTTAAACGCAGCACATACTCAGACAATAAAGGTATTGATAATTATGTACAAGATTCAGCACACGTCGCAAACAACATATGGTACCAGCACATGACCCGCATTGGTAAGCAGACAACCGAGGATAGCTGTTACGTTTGCTCATTAATACCATACGCCATGAGCGCTTCACGAACATTTGTTGCCACAGAAATAGATGAAAAAACAGCACAGTGCATAATATATTTGGCCCTGTTCCAAACGAAAGGAAGATTTCAAGGAACAGTAGTGCACATGACATGGAAAACACGAGACTCATACCCATATGAAAACAACTTCCTCAAGACCTATCTGAGTTATCACAAGACCAGTTTACATGCTGAAGCATTCAGGTACATAACAAGTGGCCCTGCAAAAGGAGAAACAAAGAAGGTAACACTGCAGTATCTACCATGTGATTGGTACGCCACTGAAGTTCCGGGTAAACAAGGATGCTGGGAGAGGCCGCTACTGACGATAACAGGAAAGGTGTATCTGGGCAACAGCTGGGAGATAGGAGTGATTGGCAGCAACATGGTAACAAAAGAAACTATCTCAACTATCGAGACACACAATCATCGATGTTGGACGACGTGGATCAAGTATGTACCAATGCTCACGTGGGTAGAAGAAGATGAAGACCCAATAACTATACTACCATTGACTGCGCCCAAAGTATGCTACCAGCATAAAGGAGAGGTGGACGTAGGATATAACACCAATTGTGCAAGCGTGATGGAGTTACCTGAGGGGGGAGCGGGAACAGCAGTAATAATGGACCATTATTGGGCCTGCGGAGAAAAGGCATATCATACACTGCCTCCCCTGTGGAATGGTGTGTGCACAATGGTACACGTCAATGTACCATCACTAGTGGTACCTAAGAAGAATGTCGATGTGGCGAAATTTCCTAAAATGGATGAAGGGGATAGGAGAAGAAAGAGATCTGCACCACTTCAGAAGGAGCAAGAGAACAGGACCAACAGCAATGATACTGTCCTAAATAGGAGAAAAAGACAAGGAGAGCCACTGACAGGAAATTACCTGTGGGGAAGGTCGGAAACGGAACTAACATCAATACCGCCAGAACACAGACTATTCAGCAGAGCAGCAATGTTCTTCTCCTCAATAATACATCCGGGACTGCAGGCATACGCAAACGCAAAATGGCTCCAAATAACCAGATGGGAACTAATGATGACCATCAATTCAACAGTAAATGGGTTCAACGCAATTAAAGAGGAGCTGCGAGCTGTAAGGATGGTAGCACTCCAGAACAGATATGTATTGGACCTTCTCACAGCAATGGAAGGAGGAGTTTGTGCAAAGATAGGACAATCTTGCTGCACGTTCATACCTGCCAACGATGCTGACAATGGTACACTGACCGAAGCAGTTTCACAATTGGCCCAGATGCACTCCAAAATGATGGATGAAAGTAACGGTGTAGACAAGGATAAGAGCTGGTTTTCACTATTATGGTCATGGATGCCATCTTGGCTGTCAGATGGACTGAAAATAATAGTGGGGTGTACTATTTTGGCTGGAGCTACTCTGATCATAATTAGATTTTGGAAGGCCCGGAAGGCACGCACGACTGACGAGTTGCTGGAAATGGTGGGAATGCACCCCTTAATGCCAGCAGATGACGGCCAGCATACAGGTGTGATAATACAAGAAAGGGAGAAGTTGCGCACCCAAATCATCACCAATCATCTAGACCCACCATCAGTGAAGACCGAGAACCCAAGGAACCCCAGGAGCTACATAGGAAGATGGGTATACTGTACTCCTGGAGGAACATGTGAATATATGTATTGGTCATTTGAAGATCATGTAAACCATTATGGACATCTCGGAGGGATAACTAAGATATGGAGGGTAAGAGGAGATAACGAGAAGGATATGTTTGTGGTCGACAAGTCGACCAGAGGGGGGACTGAAGTGGGAGAATGGAAGACCAGGCTCCCGTCCTTCACCTCTCGCGCTTGGCCTAGAGGGTCACGGCCCAGACACCCGCCGCGAGAAGAGTTTGTCCATTTACCAGACGACCAGGTACCCTGGTACAGGAACATACGGATGTGTCCACCTGCCTGCCCAGCAGCCCGCACTGGCCATGCCGACACCTGCGGCTCGGATCAGCTAGACTAAAAACCACACGTCGTTAGAGATGCCATGACGACCTAGACAACGGGAAGCACATCTGTACAAATATACACACTTAACATTTCCACACCAATCTACACGAAGAACATACTCAGTGCTCTGACGTAGGTGACAGGCATATTCACGGACGTGCATCTTTATTATTTTTACATAGGCTTTCAGAATGCAGAAACGCAAGACGCATCATGAACTCATCTATAACGCTTGCTCACGCTTCTCTTGAAACCCGTTACCACCATGAGAGGTATAATGGAAACACGATACTGGTCATGGAAATATATGCCATTATAACCCAAAAGCACCTATGCACCAAACAGACTACTTAAGCACCAGGCCCGAGTAGGCCTCAAACAAGAGCTCCCGTGGACATTAACAAAGCAAGAGTCAGGTTGCTGATCCTGCAGAAAGAACCCGGTGGAGCAACCAGCCAAGGTCGCAATGTTGCAAACCCACATCCAAGAACAAATCATCAAAGGCACGATGTTGCAACCTCGCACTCCGCGCCTCAACGATAAAGGCACGCCGGCAAATTAAACCAGAAGCGCAGTAGAAAAAACAATATTAATTGTGCAGAATTCTGCCTCTTTCACGGTCCCTCCCCACGTGACCAAGCCGAACCTGACGAGATGCCAAAACCCAGGAGAGAAAAGGCGTCTGGGTCCCTCACTACGAGACACAGGCCGATACACTTGAAAGGCTCAATGGACATCTGCTACAGTGGGAGCGGTCAGCCTTCCACCTATGAATAAATCCTCACATTGTCTGCACGTACCCATATTGAAACATTGTTGCAAACACAGGTACACCGAGAGCTGGGAACAACGGTGGTCCCAGGCTGGGAAGCTCACGGATGCACCAATCAGAACATGGGGCTCTTATCTCAGACGTCAGTAATACTAGCCAATCCTCAGGAGTCTTCATGTAACAATTCTTATGTATCTAATTGTAGGGACAACCCAGATATACCACCTGACTACACCTTGTCCACTAATATCATTCTCTATATGTGTACTATACTAACCCTACCACTCGAGCAACCAATTAAGAGTGGCGATAGGTTTTTTGTTAACTTTCTGAAGTGACGCAAGTAGCGCGTCATAATGCAGTAAAAAGAGCCTGCGAGCCCCACGATTGTGTGTGTGTCAGGACGAACGCGTACGCTCCTTGACCCATCCCTGCCGTTTTGTCTAAATAAACAGCAGAGTCACCTTGCTCCTTGTGTGTGTCTCATACTCTATCTCGTCTGGGATATACGGGAGGAGTTGGGGCCTCCCTGCCCGGAGGTCTGCGGACGGCCCGGCCGACCCCGGCAGAATTTCCCCCCGACAACACCTTCCAAAAAGCTCTCGTTCCCTCAGACCAAAACTATCTAATAAAAATCTTGGTTAAGCTTGGCGCAGTGTTATGCTTTCTGCAGTGGAAATGTGGCACAAACGAAACATGCAATATTATGTAATAAAACTCTTCTCTTACTCAGGCTGAGCAGAGTATTATTCTCAATGCTGTGATAACGTGGCATGATATGATATGATATGGTATGATATGGCATTTATAACGTGCCTATACACAAGTGTTTCAAGGCGAGACGAGGCACGGGAAGGGGAACAGAGGGAAGACAGACAACTATCCTACTAGGCCAGGTGTCATTCAGATCGCGCACGTGCTTAGGAAGAAGGGGCAAGGGGAGAGTGTGAGAGGAAGAGGGAGGGGGCAGTGCAGTAAAAGCATAATAGAATAAATAACAATAAGTATGGCCAGCAGCTGGCAAGTGCAAGAGACATCACGTGTCAAGTGCTGGTAGGGAACTGCAGGGATACAGAAAAAACAGTCCCCAAGTGCAGTATTGCAAGGAAGGCAGTGCAGGTGTGCAACTGGCAGGGGAGGGGACCCGGTCCCGAGATCAGAGGGTGGCCAGATAACCATTGCAAGGTCAGTTTCAGCCATGAAATAAGCAGGGGAGAGGAGGAGAGAAAGCAGAAGCAAAGAGAAAGGTTTTGAGGTGCTTCGGAAACCGGAGATGGTTCTCCTCAAGTTTCAGGGGGGCAGGAAGGCTGCTCCAGAGGGAGGCCCCCACCGAAGAAAGAGATCTGTCACCAACTCATTGCTTGGAGAAGTGACTGACCCGGAGGGAGTTGGAGGCGGAAGAGAGAAGAGGTGAAATATTGTGTAATGCAACGCATGCTCAGGCTGGGAGCAGTATTATGCTTTCTATTTTGGTGATGTGGCATCAAGTTGAATATTATGCAATTCAATTTAAACTCAGGCTGTGTACAGTATTATGCTTTATGCAATGGAAATGTGACACAACAGTGAAATACAACTCATTCTCAGACTAGCAGTATTATGCTTTCTGTGGTGATAATGTGGCATGAAGCCACGATATTATGCAATACAACGCATGCTCAGGCTGAACACACTATTTTGCTTTATGCAGTGATAATTTGGCACAACAGTGACATTTTGTGTAATACAACTCGCGATTTGAATGTGGCAGAAAGGTAAACTATGTAACACAACTGATGCTCAGGCTCCATGCAGTCCCTTGCTTTCTGCTGTGGTAGTATAGCACAAAGGTGAAGGATTGTGTAATACAAGTCATGCAGAGGGCTTAACTGTTGAGTTGTTTTGCAAATTTGCCATGATTCTATCAATTTTACGGAAATTCAGGGTTAAAGTCGAGATCTGGCTGAATTCAAGATCAGGGAATCTAATTACATGGTAGTGCTTTCAAGCACATTGTTTTTTATGGCGTTTTAGAGCTATGGATCACAAATGAGCTAA
Source organism: Ambystoma mexicanum (assembly GCF_040938575.1). Lineage (NCBI taxonomy): Eukaryota > Metazoa > Chordata > Amphibia > Caudata > Ambystomatidae > Ambystoma > Ambystoma mexicanum. The sequence goes on along the minus strand of NC_090939.1, from coordinate 431,831,854 downwards.
TTTCTTAGTTGTGGAAACACTCTGCATTCTCGGGTCAAGAAGTTATGGTGGGTTTAGCTGAATGTCATGGGCATTGTTGTGTTAGGTTCTCACCTTAATGTCCCTGCAACTAAAGTTATTCATTGGATTTCAAGCGTTTTGTTATTCCATACATTTTTTCTGCACTTGACCATGGCTTTCGTTTGTGCCTACTGTCCATTTTAGAACACTACTAGACCATGGCAATGGCCATTTATTTTTTAAATCACTCCCAGACAACTAGCCACGGCCTTCAGCCATGGCCAGAATGCATGGCCTTTGGCCATGCCACTGTCCATTTTACATCACTACAATGGCCATCTGCCATCTCCTGTTGATTGCCTGGGCTTTCAGGTTTATTGTTCCTAGTGTTGCACAGTACACGAGGTACCACGATGTGCCCTATTGTAGAGTGCATCAGGGCTTCAGTAGAAGTGCTCTACAGTGGATGACTGAAATGAGAATAGCTCCAAAGAAAGCCAGGTTCACAGTTCAGTAGAAGTGGTTCCCCACATTGCTTCTAAGCAAATGTTGAAGTAAAGGCAATCACATGGCTACTGTTGACATGCACCATATTGATAGACAATTCCCCATCCTTAGATTGAGCACGCTACGTACCAACCACACACAACCATATGTTCATCGGAATTGTTATTTACTTGCAATGCTGTCCACATAACAATTTTAAAGTAATTATACATGATAACGCCAACTCCAGCATTTGTAACTCGTCTCTATGCTAATGAGTACATTGCTAGACTTGGATAGATCTGGATATTGCTACACTTGGATAGATCACACCATTCCTCACAACAACCCCAGAACTTGGATACCCTAATGACACCAAGACATCGAACCATGAAAAGAATCGCCCGAGACAGCCTGAAAAAAGACAGGAGCACCCAAGAAGAGGGTGGGAAAACTTTGACCCTATCACCTCATACATCACAAGAACAGAAGGGCACCACCCAAACTCACGGCACACCATACAAAATGATGAAGTACTAATAACCAACTACCCAACCATTAACCTAATGGAACAATTCAATGAAGAAGCCTCTGCTGATCTTTGACCAACCGGCAGGAATAGGGAAGCACTGCAATTGAACAGCAAAGCTTTCAATCTAGCAGACCGCTTCAATGAAGATGCAGCCCTCGCTGATCCTCATCCTCATCCAATCAATGCCAATACAGATGCACCAAAACAACTGCAAACCAAAACAAGGAACAACTAATTAACAAAACCACACCAAAAAGATCCACTGCAATTTAATCAATGCAAGGTTGATGTCCAAACATCCCACCGAAATATATGATCTCCTTTGTGATGGAGGGATCGACATCCTATTTGTAACAGAAACATGGCTAGACGACAACTACAATTTCACCCTAAACAACTGCCTGCCTTAAAACTTAAAATGTGTCCAAACAAACAGAAAAACCAAAAGAGGGGGGAACTGGCAATCATCCACAAGGATGGCTATCAAATTGGCTATCAAATTGGAAGACCCACTAAACATTGATAAATGCAAATCCTTAATCATACGCCTATCAGTAAACCCCAAAACAAACCTGAAATTCTTACTGATATACAGACCATCAACCTACGATGCAACCTTTGTAGATGCCCTCATGGAAGCAATCATGATCCTAGCCATCAAACACAACCACCTGATCGTCCACGGAGACTTCTATATCTGGTTCAAAGAAGAGACCACAACCATCCAAAAATCTCTAACCAGCCAACCAGCAGCAATGAATCTACAACAACTAGTCAAAGGAGCAACCCACTCGGCAGGGCATACACTGGACACAATCTTTGCGAACTAAGAACTCCTTACCATGGCACCCCCAATTCAAATTTTCTCGAGCAACCACCTCACTATTCCCTTCGTAATTAAAATGACCACTCCAGTAAATAGGCAACAAGACAAACCAAAGACCACCATGAAAAGAAACTGGAGAACAATCCAAAACTCCAACCTAATTGAACTCCTATAACTCAGCAAACCACAACCAAAATTTTTGAAAGAAGCAGACTTAGACAAAATGTAGCCCTGTTCCACTCCTGGATTGTAACAACTATCGACAATATCGCTGTAAAGACTGGAGGGTGGTGTTTGTACTTCTGCTCTCTATATGGTAGAGGAGAGGCACAGAGGACCCCAGCCAACATTCTCTATTATTGGTACATGGTCGAGCAACCAAGGCCTAGCTTCTCAGGAGGTGATGCAGGCTGGTTCTTAAGTACAGTGCAGTCCTTCAAACCCCCACATAGGAATGTCCACACACTGTATTAGCTAAAACACAGTCGTTATATAATTAATATTCAAGGTTATGTACACTAGCACAATAACTCACTTTGTGCTCAAAATCTACAATGGCAAATATATACAGTTCTAAAGTGGTACCACAATTATTATCAGATCTCATTAAAGTGCATCAACTATACTCTGGTCAAATGTCACAGAGATCAAGGAATAAAAGTAGCCAACAATAGATATAGGATGAAAGCAGTTGGTTAGAACAATTGGCAGAATATTGACCCCTACCAACTAAGCATAATTCCGTGTGCAGTTCCCCCGCCTGGGCAACCTGTAAATAAAGATATATCGTACAAACCCAGTCCATATATTGTTCAAAAGAGTCTTATTTCCTTCTAAAATAGTTCTACAACCCCAATGTACCTGGAATAGCAGAGTTTGACGTCAGGTCATCGACAGATCCTTCTTGAGCAGCTCCCATTAAAGCAGGAGCCACGGATCGCCGGGATCCCATGAGGAAAAATGTTGAATAATGACGGGGAGGTGGCAGCTTCGTTCCTAGTGGTGCTCGGCGACGATGGAGCATTGACTTCCTGAAAAGAAAAGACATGTGGGGCACCTCAGTAACGACAGTTCAGGACCGCAAAGAGTTTGAGGAACTGTTGCCCAGCAAGGGCGTCAAGTCGTCGGCATCTCTGTGGTATTTAGGTGATGGGAAACCCACCGACGGATGCTCCTCAGCGCACCGACGGCCTGGCCTTCTCCGGCGGGATAAGGCGTGCCGTGGTGCGGATGAGCGTGTCCGTGAATTGAAAGTTTTTAGGCAACGGGAGCACGGTGGCTCCAGTCAGCGATAGCGGTCGTCGACGGTGGCGGACAACAATCCGGGCGCTTCTCTTTGGGATTCCACAGCAGTTCCCGTCCCCGGTCGGCAGCCTGTCGTAGGTCTGTCTTCCAGGGAGCTTTGGCAAAGATCAGCTGGTGCATGATGGTCCCTTGTAGCTCGGGAAGAGGGTGCCTTTCCAGGTCCTCTCTGGGTCAGTCCTTGGAGACACAGCAGCTTTCAGATTGATGAAGGAAAGCAACAGCAATTATTTTCTTCCAGCAGGGCTTCAAGGTCCAGCTTCAGTTTCACTCCAGTTACTCTTCAGCTTCTGAACACAAGTTCTAGCAGTGAGAAGTCCCCAGATATACTAGTTGGTCTCCCATTCATTCTGCTGGGTCACACTCAGGCAACCAATCGGTCAGAAGGGCATTCATGCAGGCAGGCAGCCAATCAGTTGCATAGTGCATTCAAGCCATTCACTTCTCTCCAGACACTCAAAACAAGTTATGGTTATTGGGACAAGCGCCCAGCCATTCAACACTCCACACTGCATTCATACCAGTTTCGGGCAGGGCTGTCTCAGTCATTATGTCAAACACCAGAAACCAGACATCCAGAACAAGGATGCATATTCGTCACACACTCCATTCACCCAGGTCCCACCCACAGTGTGTACCCACAACATACAGTCACTGGAAGGCTCCGGCCAGTCTGGCCTGGACTTCACAACAACACCATATATGGAACTTCCACCCAACTGCCAGTCAGGGCTTCCCAGGACTTTGGGAAAACAAGGTAACAGGCGATAGAAAGCAAGAGGCCAAAGGGGCCATCTTGTTTGCTATCAGGAATCAACTGATTCCAGCGGCAGGACCTGGGTATCCCAAAATGGAGGATACTCAGGGTACCTGTCAAATTCAGCATGGAGCTTCCACCAGCCCATACCCTGCTCTGGGTTTTACCCCCACCCATGGGTGCCATAAGGGTATCCCATGGGTCTGTACACCAAACTAAAAGAGAGAGCTGCACCACCAGGAGTCCCACATGGACTCCTGATTGGAAAACACAACAGAACACACAATAAAAGCAGTAAAGGACAAGGATATGGAGGCCCTGTCCCTCCGATGCATTTCCAGCATCACAATTGCCAAAGAAAAACCTTTCACTGCCTCTCAGAAAAGAGCAATGGCAAAATGGTTCACCCCACTACCCAACACCATGACAAGAAAAAAACGAAGACTATAACTAGATTGGAGAACAAAAAACAACCCTGAAATTCCTGCAACACAACCGTGCATACAAAAGGGAAATACAAAAAGCGAAGAGGAAACACTACGACAACCGAATCTTCGAAGCACCAACCACCCAAAAAGAACTCTTCAAAATCATAAATGAAATAGAAAATCCATTGGGCTGCAAAAACACACCAACTCCTTCGACAAAACTATACAATGACCTAGCAGACCACTTCAAAAAACAAAATCTTCACCATCCAACGAACCGTATAAAGCAGACCATCTGATCATACTATGATCCACACCTACCCACAGGAGCAACATCCGAACAAACTGCAAAGCTTCCCCGAAATATCAGCAGAGACTTTCGTCAAACTGGTAAATCAAAGCAACAACTCAGGCTCTCCTGAGGACCCCTGCCCCGGACATATACAAATCAATTCTTAAACAAGGAACTCCCATGGATTACCACAGAAACGTCCTCAACCTTTCAATTGCAACAGGGAAAGTGCCACCAGTCTTAAAATCAGTGTACATCAGGCCACTACTCAAAAATACAGCGGGAACCGCAGAGGACCTCTCCAACTAAAGACCTATCTCTAACATCCCGTACATAGCCTAGCTGCTCGAAACGTACATATGCAAAACAACCCAAGAATTCATAGAAGAGCACTGCCGCCTAGACCAGGCACAGGTTGATTTCAGACCAATGAGAGGAACAGAATCAGCTCTCCTCTCAATATGGGACAACCTAAAATTAAACACAGGCTCAGACAACAGTACTGCCTTAATACCTCTAGACCTATCTGCAGCATTCGACACAGTTAATCACAACATCCTCAAACCGAGATTAGAAGGACTCGGAATAACAGACACTGCCCTACTGTGGATCAATCCTTCCTAACAAACAGAACGAAAACCGTATGGATGAAACCTTTCAAATCCAACCCGAGGGATTCCACATGTGGAGTACCACAAGGATCATCCTTCTCCCCGCTATCATTCAACATCTACCTATCTCTACTAATCAAAATCATCAAACGTCACGGCCGCACCTGCTACATCTATGCCGACCACACACAAATAATCTTCACAATACAAGACACTTCAGAAATAAACTCAATGCTAGAAAACTGCCTTTGTGAGGTATTCAACTTGATGAACTCTAACTACCTCAAAATCAACCCTGGCAAAACTGAAATAATGATTGTCACAAAAAATGGAGGAGAAAACCACTCCATCCCTTGGCCAAGGGAACTCGGAAAACCACCCCAGCACCTTCACCAAATGTAAAAAACCTGGGGGTCCTGATGGAAATAATCTCACCCTAGAGACACAAATAAACGCTCTACTGAAGAGATGCTTCTTTCTCCTGCGAGCGGCAAAAAGGATCCTTCCTTTCCTATCATTTGCCAACAAAACAACCAGCATCATCGCTCTCGTCATGTCCAGAGTAGACTACGGCAATATCCCATACTAGGCTATGCCTGAACGACTTCTATTAAAACTACAGCGCATACAAAATGCGGCAGCCAGATTGCTTCTCAAACCACCCCGAAGAGATCACATTACACCTGTGCTAAAACACTACATTGGCTACCAATAAAACAATAAATACAATTCAAAAAGATGTGCATCACACACAGAGCAGTACACAAACAAGGTGCTGAGTTCCCGAGAGACAAATTGCACCTACATCAACCAACAAGAACGCTCAGATCAAGCAACGACATCCGCCTGGATCCGAAACCCTACAACAAAAGAAAACTCTGAGGTTTATCTTTCTCTCACCGGACGCCAAAAACTGTGGAACCTTGCAACACAAGAAACCACCTACTATTCAGGAAACTACTCAAAATCTGGCTCTTCACTTCATAACTAGAAGACCGCCCACAGGGACACACACACAACTGAAACAACGATGAATGAAGAGACAGAGCCCGATTCACACTAAGCAGTCGATTGGGAATAGATTCTAAGCAAGACAATCTACGACATAGTGAACGACTAGCCGAGAGATAGCCATGATAGGAACTAAAGACTGAATACATAACAAGACCAAGACAGAAGCACTAGGATGATTCATCAATAGGGCCTCAAAGTATAGGGAACCCCCATCCCCTAGCTCAGAAACCAGAGGACGAGGAATAGACATACACAATCATATTATACAAAGCTCATTAGAATACAGCTGGGAACGTGCCGCACCATCACACATGCAACAACCGAATAATAGATTTTAAGGAAGATACCCCACGACACTCCGAACGACTAACTGAGAGAAAGCCATGATAGGAGGACACTAAAGACTGAAACCATAGGCTGACCAAGACGGGCGTACTAGGACGACTCATCATTAGCAGCCTTGCCCTGAACCATACCTAGCGCCAACAGACCAATGTCACAATAAATAACAAGGGAATAGGGAACCCCCTTCCTCAGCTCCCACAACAGAGGGATAGAAATTAGACATACCGACTATACTATACAATGCTCATTGAATACAGCTGGGACTGCGCCACAGCATCACACGCTACAGCCAGACAGCCAATAAGAAATCAGTAACAACCCCACCTACAGGAATACAACTCAAATTAGAACCAGGGTACAGAACCCACTAACTCTACTTTCAACTCTCTGCATACCGAACCCACCCAAAACTCACACAACCATCTCTCACCCAGCAATCCACACACACTTTACAACATTGCATCAGCAACATAGAAACAACACAGAAACAGCACCAACAGCACACGAAGTCTCGCCCAGTTCGATACTTGCACCAAAGCTCAGCGCACAGTGTATGCCGAACTGAAGCCGCCAACAGCACACCACTTCTCCAACTCCCCTACTCCCTCTCCACCGACTAACCCTACCCACCCTCCTTCTTGGGTACAGATCCTCCAGAGCACCGGGGGACCAATTCCGTTGGTGACGGTGCGCTATTTAAATACCTTTAACATAACATAACATCTGCATCAGAAACGTAGGATGACGCTCCCGGAAATGCAACTGCACCACAGCACCAAGTGCATTTGTATTGTTTTGAAATAACACTTTGCCCTGAAATTAACATGCACTATAGACATTATTAATAGGGGCCATCGAGATGGTGTGGACATTTAAATGTCCATTATACTGAAAAGAAGCCGCTTCAATTCATCCCATTTATTTTGCAATATATCTGAAGGCAAAAAAGGCCATGTGCTCAGAATGTTAACACTGCATTATTTTAATCATAAGCTATTATGTGTCTTTCTTTGTGATGAACCGCAAGGTCTAAGTGCCATCTTCAACACAATGGCGTGAACTAACAAATTCAAAGTATGCTACTTCAGTGAACTCTGACTCTTGTCATATGGGTTTGTGCACATATGATGGCTCCTCGCACTGTGGTCCCTGCTCCTCATTAAGACCTGTTGTCTTTGTAAAGTGAGCATTTAATTGTAAGTGCTGTTTTTAAGTCAGTGCAAATGCACTTTCACGGGGGTTTGAGACCTTCTATGCAGTTTACAGTATCTGGGTGACTGTGACACGGATCTGCTGCTGGAGAACATGAGAACATTGAAAGTAGAACTTTAAGGATCTTGAAGGATCCATAGGAAACAGCCATTTTGATTGCTACAGTTACATAAAGATGCCGGTTTAAGATCAAATGCTGTCAATTGCTTCTCTCGTAAGTGTTTATGACACTGCTTAAGGCAATTTAGCCATTAGCTTGTCTTCGAACATTACACGTGGGTTTGGGTTGTTCATATATCTGCTCCTCAGTCCGTTGAGTGCTTGATTGCCCGCAAACAGCGCAGGCACGTGTGTACCTGCTATTCCGCATGTCATTTATGACCAGGAATGTAGATTGAATTCCCTGTCTGATGTAAAACTCTTGGAGGGCTTAGATTTCTAACACCCATCCGAGCCTTGAAAGCTTAGTTTCCTGCAATCTATTGAAATACTGAATACATACTTGCGGTGACCTTTCCACCTCTCTCATGACGTGAACAATTGCCTCCTCTAGTCGCAATGCCAGTGTTCTTATTCTGTGTTTCTAAATACCTATTCGATTCCACTCCACTTGGAAGTCCACGATTCCGTTGACCTTACTGCCATCTCTAAAGATAGTACCATATTCGCCACTTTTTCTTCTTCAAGTCAGACAAGTGCACCCCACAAAAATTAGGGAGTAGAAATACAGCCTACAAAAAATAAGAAGCAACAGGCATTTATTGCAGGAGCCGGCCCTTCAACCCAGCAGCAATGCCCTGCCCCACGGATACATTCACATCAGGGGTAGCTGCAGAGGAAAACACCTGTAAGGAGCTCTTCATTATTGCTGACGTCGCAGTTTTATGACAAAAGTGAAACTTTTAATTTACATCAATTAACCGAAGCTTTGGTTCCAAATCATAGGAGTTTTACAGTCGAAAATATGTTTAATTGACAAAAAAAATAAAACACCAGTTGTCATAGGAATTACTTTATTTACTCGTGATTAATTATTTTACCACGAACTTCCTAAAATATGGAGTCAAATATTCCCACTGGAAAATTGTATATATGCCCTTTTTGTAATTTATTAGGCTCTAAAGGGTCTATTTATGTGATTGTATGCACTCAATGAGAGCAACCAATGAGATTACAGCATCAATGTGTGATGGCCGGAACGGCCATTAGTAATTAGATACCCTGTTATGAGCCGCCATGACTGTAAGGATGATACCAAGGACCAACAACCGTGAGGAGAGCAAGGTTTTAGGAGTTCTCCTTTGGCGGAAAGATTTCACGCACTACAAAGCAGTAGGCATTGAATAATAAACATAGCACTTAAACAACATGCATAATACATTAAGAACCAGCCAGCTACGAAATGACTGCCTAACCTTACTAAACACGATATGTGTGTAGAGTACTCCAAGAACAACTAAAGAAAAAAAAAACTCACAAAAAGGCACAGACAAAATTATTATGTAATTATAGCTACTGCTCCCTATTTGAAAGTATTCCCCGGTGACATGCACCTCTTCATTCATTATGATTCAGTATAATTTTATCAGCTAAGGTAAAGTGGCTGCCAGCGGGAGGCTGCAAATGACTCCCGCTGATGCTTTTATTACCACTGATTGGTAATACTTGTTTAGATACTCAAACAGTTCCACTGCTCGCAGAAGGTTTTTGTACATGGCGAGGCCGAGGCAGTGCCCGGAAGTGAGGGGCGAGAAGCAATCTAAACGCCTGCCTAGGCCATTAATGGCTAATGGCTTCCACACGTCACACCAGAGCAGAACGGACGGTAGCGACGTTGCTCATTTGTTCACGTTAAACCGTGCAGAATACTGCTGAAGGGGAGAACAAAACAACCTTCACTGTATTGCAACACATAACATAGGACTGAAGCATCAATGGGAAGGTCTCTTTCTTCCGAATATAGTTAAGCTATATGGTTTGGCCGGGAAAGTATCAAAGAAGAAGACTTAATGTGTGTGTATACACAGTGGCGTAACACAAAATGTGGGGGCCCCCCTGCGAGCCATGCTGAGGCCCCCCCCCAGCTCAGCAAAAAATCATGGGTCGTGCCACACTTTGGGCCAGCCTAGATTATCACGCTTGCACAATACGCATGAACGTGCTGCTGAAGGGGTATACCGCACACTGTACTAGGAGAAATATATAAATATGTGTTTTAATGCAATATACAGCACACTTTCTGAGAAAAATTGGCTAAAAGGCCAGCGTGTTTGCCATTGTTTTGTAGGGTAAAACCAATCCAATACATGCAAATCACGCGTTGCAATTAAAAATGCCATGCCACATTGAAAACATGTCCCACTGGCTGCACAATGTAGACCAGTGTAGACACATTATAACATTACAGTAAAGCATGCCAGGCCACATTTAGACATACCTAGACTGGTTGCACAAAAATGGCAGTCGAAGCAATAACACTAATCAAGAAGAGAGCACACATTGAAGTCTGGGTCTCTGCTGCCTCTAACAACACGGCCAAACTCTCTAAAATCTGCATGGAACTGGTCAATCCTGTTGTGGTCTCCACCTCTCCTGTTCCCTCCCAGACCCTCTGTATGGCTCTGTCCTCTCACTTCTCTGCTAAAACTCAGGACATCCTGTCCACTATCTCCTCTTCCTCTCCCTCTCTTGGCCCCACTTTGGCCATCTCTACCTCTCCTCGTCCTTTCGCCTCTTTCTCTCTGACAACACCTTACAAGGTTTCTAGACAAGTCTGATCCATGAAAGTGCTGTCCAAATGGTGCTCCCATGCTCCTCCAGATCCATAAAGGACCATATTGACACCCTCGCTGCACCTTGGCCGATTTCTGTAATCACTCTTTCACCACTGGAACGTTCCCTCTCCCCTTAAGCACTCCCTTGTGCACCCACTCCTCCACATGCTGTTTGTCGATCCTACCTGTCAGGCAAACTATCACCCAATCTCCATCACCCCATTCCTGGGCAAACTCTTGGAAAAAACTGGCCATCTCCCAGATTAATCTCGACATTGAATCTGTTGGTTGTCTCCATGACCATCAGTCTGGCTTCAGAGGTGCCAGAGGCACCAAAACCTCTCTCCTGAACACCTGTGAAGATCTGCTCTCTACCCTTGATTCCAGCATTCCTTCTGTCCTAATCCTCCTTGATCTTTCCTCTACTTTCGACACAGTCAACCATGCCATCCTGATAAATCGACTACGTGAGAACCTGGGCATCACGGATCAGGCCCTGGAGTGGCTGTCCTCCTTCCGCTTGCACTGCCCCTCACAGGTCCAACTTGTTCCCTTTTCTGTGCCACCACTCTACCTGTGGCATTCCCCAGGGCTCTATCCTCTCACCCTTGTTTTTCAAACTCTACTTGGCCTCTTTGGCCTACCTTCTCCTCTAACTTTCAGTGTTATGGGGATGGCACTCAGCTTTCCTTCAGGCTCCTCTCATCTCTTTCTCATTCCTGACTGTCTATCTGTGATTCAGGATTGGTGCACCGCCAATGATATCTACCTTAGTGCCATTAAGATGGAGAACCTTCTCATTGGGACCCCTGCCCCTGCTTTCCCTCTCTCACCCTGGCTGCCCACCTAGGGCCCTCTTCCTTCACCTTCCTGCAAGGCAAAAAACCTTGTGTCATCTTCGACTCCACTCTCTCTTTCTATCCTCGCATCTCGATTGTTGGCAAGAAGTCCCACTACCTACCAGCTGCTCCTCCTCAAAGGGACTCTTCCCTTTCTCACTTTCCCCCAGAAGCTCACTGTCTCCAGAGCCCTGTTTCTCTCTAGGCTGTACTACTGCAACAGCCTCTTTCTGAAGCTGCCTTCCTCTCTCCACCCTCTGCAACTAATCCAAAACAGGACAGCAAGACTTATCCTTGGCCACAAGCCCAGGGATCATATCTCTACAGCCCTGAAATCTCTCCACTGGCTCCCGGTGGTTGCAATAATCAAGTTCAAGACCCTTTGCATTGTCCACAAGGCTTTATGGGGTCGGGCTCACACTACATGCAATGCTCTCTTCCGAAATACTTTTTTTCTCTAGCCCTTCCCCCTGCTACCTCCAACTCTCTAAGTGCTAGACGCTTCTTCAGGCAGAGAGTGGGGGGTAGATCTCTTTCCTCTGCAGATGCCTCCCTGACCCTCCCAAACTTTATCGGACCACCTGATGTTCCAGAAGCAGCTCAAAACTTTCCTCTTCTCCTCTGCTTTCGCTCTCTCCCTCCCCTGCTGACCTACCTGACCTCCCCTGCTGACCTACCTGACCTACCTGTCTGCTGTACCAACTGGTTGCTTGGCTACCCTCAGAGTCTCACTGAGTCCAGGCTCTTTCTTGATCAGTCACCCTTGCAAGGCCTCCGGCCTACCACACACTTAGGGACTGTAACTGTAACCCTACAGTCCCTTGTCCTCCTTGCACTACCTAGAGCCTCACTGTCCTGGCTGCACTTACTCAGAGCATTACAGCCCTGTTTTCCCCTCCCTTCTTCCTTGCACTTCCCCCTCCCTTTCCCCTTGCATTTCTCATTCTTGCACTTGCACGATTTGAATGACACAAGGCCTAGTAAGATCATTTGTCTTGTCCACCCTCTATCTTCACACCATTGCTTGTCGCACCAAGAAACACTTGTGTATAGGCATGTTATAATAGACTTATATCATATAATTTTATCACAGATGCTCAAAAAAATATACAATGCTGCAGTAAGAAATGGCTAGACTGGCAACACCCAAATGACAATCTAGCCAGGTAATTACACTTAGCAGGACTGCTTTATCAGAAATGTGCAGTTAAAAAAAGGTAATAATAAACTGAGGAATAACTAGACTGGGTGCACCAAAATGCCTCTGTAGCCACTTTATCGCACAATCCCACTGCCCACACATGGCCTCTCCCACCTATGCCCTACCCCAACCTCCAGAATGAGCTCCTTGGCCCAGAATTACCTTCACATCCCTCTTCCTTGTCCCAGAGCTTGCGGTTGAGGATCCTTGCCTCATAGGTAAGTACTAGCATGAGAAAGAGTGGGATTAGGAGTAATGAATATACAGGTAGCTAAGTCAGGCATTGCCTCCATGTACCTCTACCTCATCCCAGTGCTTGTGTTTGAGGCATGGTGCCTCATACCCAAGTACTGCCTCATACACAAGTACAGGGACAAGGAAGAATAGGGCTAGGACTAATGACGATTACCAATAAGTAATTAAGGCATTAAACACAAGTAGGGGCTTAACAATATTCAGTAGACTGGGCTGCAGCACTCACCCCCAGAAAATGTGGGCTATGTTGACTCAACCTGGCTGACCTTCAGAGCAGTTACCGGACAGAACAGGACACAGATGTTAAATGGCATCTGGGTTTCACTATTAACAAGGGCCCAGCCGTTACTAACGTAAAGCATTTCACTGTTAGTACCTGCATCCAAATGCCAATTTTTTTAGGCAATTGAAATTTGATGTGGGTTTAGTACTTTCATGCCAAGGAAGTGATTGGAAGGGTAGAAAGGGAACAGGAGACTGTTCATTCTCACAACAGTTCATAAGTGGGTGCTTTTACACTCAAAGGAGAGAGTTAACTGCTTGTAACATTGAAGCTACACTAAAATAGTCTCATTAAAATGCGTAAAGAAGTTAGATGCCCCCACACAAATAAGTTTGCTTCCTCCACCACCCGTGAAGTTAGCGCCTCTTCCAACATTTGAAGAATCAGCCCCCCGAAATGTAGGTTTTGTTGTGCCAAACAAGCACAAACACCATTCACCATATACATGCATGCACGCCCAGCCATCCTTACATTTAAGTGTGCACTCTTTCACCATACAGGCACAACCAGGCAGCCATTCATACATTTAAGTGTGCACCCTTTCACCATACACGCACACACGCACACCCAGTCACCCATATATTTGTGTGCACGTTTTCACCATACACTCACACAGGTTGCCACCTCCACATTTAAGTGTACACCCTTTCACAATACACTCACACACCTCATTGGTTTGAGGGTCGCCCTATTACTAAAAAAGAAATTGGGCCTCAGTATAAGTTTGCTGGTCTGGTAACAATGGTACCGGTAAGTGTGCTGGTACTGTTGTTACCAGACCGGCAAACTACGAGTTCTGCTCCCGGGTGCCTTCCCGCCCGCCAGGTCTGACTTGGCGGGTGTACCAGCACTCGCGAGCAGAGCATGTCGGATGCACCGGTACCATTCTGAATGGTGCTGGTGCATCCAAGCTCCCAATTCCCATTGAACCCTATGAGGATCAAATGAGAATGGGGAGCATTGTTTTCTGGCACCGGTAATTGCCCATTCGCAGGTGCCAGAAAAAAGTGCAAGTTTGGCAACAGCCTACTGGTTTTACCGGCAAGGCTACCGCCAAACTTTTAATGAGGCTGATTGTCTCTTTTTGAAATCACTATGACTTCAAAAAGAAATGATTTCTGTTAAGGACCGAACCATAACGGAAATCATTTCTTTATGTAGCAGAGTGACTTAAAAAATAAACTAATTCTTTTTTAATTCAGAGGACTCCAGGACTCCCCCAACCCATGACATGGAGGCCTCCAGCCAGGGGTCTTCCATGTCATGGGGTAGGGGGAGCCCTCTGACTTCAAAAAGGTTTCTTTTTGTAGTCACTCTGTCTTCATAAAGACAGTATTTCTGTTACAGAAATAATTTCTTTATGAAGGCAAAGTGATTTAAAAAAGAAATTTAAAAAAAAATATTTAGAAAAAATAATTTGTTTTCATTTTTTTTTTCAAGTAGGGCCCCCTCCCAAGCATGTGCTAGCGGGGCCCCCTGCACCGCGGGGGCTGTGGGGGCCCCTGTTACGCCAGTGTGTATACAGACTTAACTTAGTTTAACATCTGGGCATCATAAAGAATGTATAACTTGTAACATAAAAAGGTTGTCGCTCAGTAGGCGTTCATTATGAATCTTACCGTCTCTACATATACTGACCAAGACAAAATACAGAGATTGGTCTTTCCTTAGTGTAGCGTGTGATACTGCACCCCCAAACTGTGCACATAATTGTACAGGGCATGAAAGGGCAAGTTTACTATGAAAAAGGAAAACCGCATGAGGAAAGAAAGAACATACAAAGTAAATACTATTAATTAGCAAAAAAGCAGGGGCGAGGCACGCACTCCCTATTCCTGGCTAATATATTACCTGAACAAGTGTTCAAAAACAATCACAGGGTTAAATCCCAAAGTGTCCAAAATATTCACAGTGCAAAAAGGGAATCAACCCTGTGAACTATTGGGCAGTAATTGGGATTTAAGCCTGTGAATATTTTGGAAACTTTGGGATTTGACCCTGTGATTGTTTTTTTGACACTTGTTCAGGTAATATATTGGCCAGGAATGGCAGTGCGTACCTCGCCCCTGCTTTTTTTAACTATTAATTAGCACCCTGGGAGGAGGTGCTGGCCAATCTGGCTGCTGGAAAATGGACTGTATTCTATGGTATAAGCAAGCGTTTTGAGTAGCCTGGGTGGCCAGCGCTCCCTTCCCTTACCCGCTCTGCCTAACCACCTAGCATCCGTGCAGTTCTCTACACGGGTGCTAATGGTACATTTTTTCTTCCAAAGAACGAAAAAAAAGAAACATACCTTACATTGCACGGGCAAGCCACGCGCAATTCTGCTGCCACCAAAGTCCATTTTCCATGTTGATGACTGACGTCACCAACATGAAAACTGACTTTGCTGGCAGCAGCACTGTCTGGCGCCTGACCACGCAACAAAGGTATGCTTATTTATTGACTTATTTATTTTAAAAAACAACATTAGAACTTTTGTAGGGAACTACACAGGTGCAAAAGGCAATAATATGCTTGGAGGCGGGCCAACCCTATTGGTAATGGCACCGCTGCCCTCATTATGAGACCCCCTTGGGCGGCGCCTCCTCAGTTAATATCGCCTCAATAAACTTCAAATGTGTTCACCGCCAATGGGCCTCATTATAAATATGGTGGTAAGGCAACAACGGCGCTGGTATCGCTACCGGCACTGTTGGTACCGTACTGCCATACTACGAGTTGTGCTTGCGGGTCTCGCTCTGCCCTCCAGGTCCGACCTGGCAGGCAGTGTGGCACAAGCACAACTTGTGGATGCACCGGCAGCATTATGAACGGCGCCGGTGCATCCGAGTTCCTCTTTCCCATTCAGCCTTACTGGGCCGAATGGGGATGGGGAGTCCCTTACTGCGGTGCATGCGAATGGTCAATTACCGGGTCCACCAAACCCTACGAGGCACAGTTATGGGGTATACCTAATCCTCTTAGACCTACCACCAGCCAATAACTCTCAAAAGTCCTCTCATTTATGGAGCTCTGTTGATAGTCACTTACTGCATGCCAAAGGCCTGCTGGCACCTTGACCAGCAGAAATGTGCCAGCACATTTGTAGGTATAAATTTATATTTGCGATTTATGGAGCTCATGTAGACCCAGGGTTTTCTTAGCGCTAACTGCGCTGAGGTGGTGAGGAAGGAAAAGAAAAAGGGAAAGAAAGAGGGAATGGGAAATAACTTAATTGAGAGTGAAAAGTTAGCACTTAAAAGGGAGGAGCTGGGTAGAGAGCTCGTAGAGAAAGGGCGAATTTCCACCATTGGAGAGCAACAACCAAGAGCCAATGATACCTGGGAACCAGCATAAGAAACGCAGAGTTGAATTCCAATGCTGTGGAAAGCTGGAAATCAGAAATAAGAAATGTGTGGAGGTTGGGAGGTTATGCATGGCTCAATAAATAGGCATAGGGAGCCAAATGGTATCCAGCTTGTCATCATTGGCCAAAGAAGAGGAAAATAATTGCCATAAAGGGATTGTGATATGGGATTCCTGCGAACATATAAGGAGCATTTGAAATGATCTAAACATGTTGAATAGACTAGCCATGACAGCCAGGTTAAGGAGCTTCATCATGGTCCATGTGCTCAGTAATGGCTGTTGTGACAACTGAAAGATGACTATTAGAAGTCAGTAAGAGGAGAATCTTCTGAAGGACATCTATAGGAAAAACCTGAACAAACCAAATAGTTAACCTGGGGAGCAAAGGACACTGTGCGTACCAGCTTATCCCCCATGTATTAAATCCATGAAGAAGGACAAGGTGTGGATCCAATGACCAATAGCTACCAAGAGTCATTCTAGTGCTTGTTCCACCCCCTGAACAGAAAGGCCTTGGACGTTCAATGTCAACTAGTGGAGGCCCATCCACCATGCAATGGCGATCAAGCATTCAGCAAAATTGTTCACTGACTCTCCCTGGTTGACAAATCAAAGAAGGATCTATGTATCATCCCAATAAGTGTAAAACCTAAGGTCTAAGCAGCAGATGAGAGTAGCCAAGGACAGCATGCAAATGTTATATAAGACAAGGGCGAAGGAGAACCTTGGGGGACCCCACATGCTAGGCCAGGGGGACTTGATGCAAAAGAGGATACAGATTAACTGAGAAAGCTAGAGAGAAAGGGGGGCAGGCTTTAAAGCAGCAGCTCATAATTGCCTGTTTCAAAGGCAGAGGTCTGATCTAAAAGGAGTATTGCATCTTTACCACTTGGATACACACCAGATACAAATCAAAATGAATTGAGCTGCCTACTAAATTGCTACTCCTTCCAGGATGGAACTCTGCCCTGTAGAAGTCCATTGTTTGGGCAAAATCCGGAACCAGTTACATAACTGACTTCTACATGTGTTTGGAAACATTTGAAGGTGAGATATAGTTCTGGGGTTGGCTGCATCACCCAGCTCTAGGCAGGGCTTTTTAACATGGTATAAATAAGCCCGACTGGAGGGCCAATCCAAGGCAAGTGAACCTGGCCAAAGAGAAGGGCAGCATTCCCTATTTCTAGCATTGAAGGATCCATAAGGGTGAAATAGTCTCTGAGGACCTTATCAGAAGAGGGTTCAACTTGGATCGGCTTGTATTTAAAAAAAAAGTGATCTAATCTCTGATTAACAAATACTTGTATGTGTGGTAGGGAGAAGTCAGCAGTATGGTTGCAAATCTCATGTGTTGAAGAAATAGATGGATCCTGGCACACAGAGAGTTCCGCAACGACTGTGTACATTTCCAGACTTTTTTGGTGTAAGTAGATATTGACCGCGTGACCTACGCCCCACCAATCTGCTTTGGCCTGCTCCTTTATTTCCGTTCATAGCTCTCAGATCAGGGTCATCTCTCAGCCAGGTGTTTGAAGTGAAGGGCAGATGGCAAAAAGGCCAACCCCTGTGTGGACCTGTTATGACTACAAGGACTAGGAGCAGAACCACTGCTCCTCTAAAATCAGGTACACTCCGTCTAATATGTATTGTACCCCTCTCTCCCAAGATCCCATCCCTACTAACACCACTCATCAGCAACCACGTCACTCACGTGCAACATCATGGATGCTGCATCGCAGCAACTTCACCCACGTCACAATAAACCCATCAGCACTTCATAATCCACTACTATGTGAAGCATGATGCTCACCAATGTTCAACAATCAACCAGACATTGCTGACCTCATCCTCACACATTACTTGGACACCATCTTCATTACTGAGAACTGGATAACATCCAACTCCAAAACCATCCTCGATATCCTCATCCCCATTGGCTACTCTATCCTACAACAAGACTGCTGAAACTAGATTACAGGTGGCCTGGCCATCATTCACAGGGCATCATGGCTATGAACCCAACTGGGTGTTACCACCATAGGCTCTTCCAAAAAACGTTCCTGCCACTTTGTGCTCTCCACAATGGTCACAGGTCTTTTTGACCTAATCTACGGACCACCCAAGCCCTTCACCTCCTTCATCAAAGACTTCATAGACTTGACCACCACCATGTATCTCACACATGCCAACAACATCAAACTCAGTAACTTCAACATCCCTGGCAATGAAGTCAATGAAGGAAGATCTTCACTGCCTATGTGACACTCTAAACCTCACAAATCACACAAAACACCCAACTCACAGGACAGGTATTATTCTCAACCTCATTAGCACTGCATTGCCCCTCACTCATCAGAGCTCTCCAATCCCACTCAAATGGTGAAACCATTGGGCATCCCCTTTGACATTAGTCACACCACCCCAGTCAAGCACACCCATCGGAAACCCAGCACATTACTTCCCATTGTAGGCTCTGATGGAAGACCTTGTCAACCTCCACCACACATGGGCTGGTCTACCTCAGACAAATCAGGATGTCAACTAATTTCTCCAAGAACGCAACACCACCCTCACAACCAACATCAACTTCCATGCACCAGTGAAACGGTGGACCCAGAAGTGCAAACCGTTTGCACCCTGGAACACTTAATAACTCTACTTCAACAAATAAACCATCCGAAATCAAGAACTGACTTGTCTCAAGGAACAGTGTGCTAAACACAAATCACTGTTAACCACTACAAGGACAACTACTACAAAAATACCATAGCCAAGGCCAACAATGAAATAAAAGCCCTCTTCAAAGTCATCAAGTACTGCCTGAAACAACCTTACTGCACTCAGTCGAAAAAAGATCACTGCCTAGAAACTCTTTTTTCATTAACAAGATAGACATGTTCTGCCAACAGATACACACCAATGCCACAGCACACTGCACACGCCATTTTTCAAATCCACAACTGTGTGGGCAGCTTTCAGAACCTTCCTTTGGAAGACCTCATTGCCACCCTACCTTCACCGAAGTCTGCATTGTACACTGACAACATCCTCTGTACTCAAGGCCCTTTTGACTGAAGCACTCCTTCCATGCTTAATCATTAACAGCTTCCTAACTCAACATATCTTCCCCTCGACCCTCAAGACCTGTCAAATTCTCCTGCTTCTCAAAAAACAACACTGGACCCTGATGTCCTCAGTCCTACTGCTCCTATTACACACATGCATTTAAATTGAAGAATACAACTTGAATGTGCAACTGGTATCTCTGGAGTGCTACCTGAACATGCCTTGTGTTCAGTGGGTTAATTGAAATTGTCCAAGAAGGAAATACAAATAGGCCTTTACATGTGCCATATACCATGTTTACAACTCTTAAAAAAGCATTTTGAGAAAATGAAAAACCTTTAGCAAAGTCAAACCGTGTCTTTCTAACCTTTCAGAATGTCGAAGTGAATACCATTTATGAGAAAAGCAATTTTGCATTCACTCCTGGTCTCCCTCAAGTTTAATGCTTTAATGATCATGTAGGAAATGAAACTATTGAATCATAAAATCATAAAATGTGGTTTCACAGTGGCAGCCAGGCCTCCCGACACTATCCAGGCCAAACCACCAACTAAGCTCTTGTGAATGCCTTTTCTTGGTGCCATAGTAACAATAATTTAATTAACTTTCTTGGTTGATGCGCAATACAATTATAAAAATCCCTTTGTGTTTCTGTTAGATGAATAATATGTTATGTGCTGTGTTTTGCTAAGCACCCAAGTCCCTCTCGTCCTCATAGTGATAAGAACAAAGGAGAGTGTTTGATGCCCTTTTTAAAGTTAGAAAGTGACATACTTTCCTAAGAGCTGCGGCCAACACATTTCATATCCCCAGGGCGAGATCATTGAAGGATCTACCACCCATGTGTGTGTTCCTGAAAATTGGTTTGATTGAGGAGTGAGACGATCTGAGTGTACTACAGGGCAATGGTGGTATGCAAAATCCAGTAAACAGTGTTGGTGCTGTGTATCTTATCACCTTGTGTTACATGATACCATTTGCCTCACTCTGGGGATAGAACAAAGGCAGCCCCTGTAACAGGAAACAGACTCTACTGGAACACTGGCACATCTGTACTGCTCGCAGAGAGCGTGTGAACAGTCTGTTACCAAGGCTGCTGCTACAGTCACACACTGCCTCTCTTATTCCATCTCGCTTAATTTGATTTCCTCCCTATACTCCTTGAAACAGCCTGTGAGTGTCAATACACACTATGCAGGATTCTATACATCGGTATGCATCAAATAACAAAACACATCACACATCATGTCTTTCACATCACAACATTGCAATTACAATGCACTACACATGTGCAAATATGTCCACTTTCATCACTCAAGCCCATTGCATTGAGCAAAATCATGCAACTTCCCATGACACTCCTTAACTCATCTCACCAATCACATCATACATTGGGCTTCATTAGGAGTTTGGAGGTAGCCATGCCGTTTTTAGCGGCATGGCTACCTGCGAAACCGAGTACCATGTCCGGGTCTCAAAAATAGGGAATTACCGGGCCATGCCGACTTTTGCGGGCCCGGTAATTCCCATTCTCGGGACCCAGACCCAGTACATCCCCATTCCCATTAGAGCCCCCATAGGGCTCAATGGGAATGGGGAGGATGCTAACATAGGGCTTGTTAATGACGGGCCCGTTGTTAGCACCCTGGACTGCTAGCGGGACCCGCTCATCCAACCCATTGAAGCCAACAACCTCCTTCAGTCCTACTGATCAGGCTTCAGACCCAGATGTAGCACATACACCGCTACCATTGAGGTAACAGACGATCCTCTTTAAATCCTCAATGATGTACACCTTTGACTACTGGCTCTCCTTCAGCTCTCAGCAGCATTCAACAAAGTAGACCACCAGACACTCATTGCCAATCTACATTTTCCTCTAAGGAATAGGCATAGGGAAAGTCCAATGCAAAAACGATGGTCTTGAGGGTTGCCCAGAGCTTTGCCCGTGGTTATGATTAATTCAAAACCTTCCAGCCATCACCTTTCTGTTTTGCCAAAGTCACCCCGAGTGGGACGGGTATACCCAGACGTGGGTCCCGAGGTTGCTGTGCCTAGAGACACAAGCTACTCCTCACTGATCACGCCCAACAAGGCTGAAACATGTCTGGGGATGCTTGTGGTCTCGTGCAGAAGGGATGTGACCTAGCAGTTCGGGGTGGACTGCCCCTTTTGGGGTAGGACCAAGCCTGATTTGCATATGGTTTTCCCACCTCTGTAATGGCTTGGCAGGCTGAAAAACGATGGTCTGGAGGATTGCCCAGAGCTTTGCCCGTGGTTATGATTAATTCAAAACCTTCCAGCCGTCACCTTTCTGTTTTGCCAAAGTCACCCCAAGTGGGACGGGTATGCCCAGACGTGGGTCCCGAGTCTGCTGGGCCTAGAGACCCAAGCTACTCCTCACTGATGACGCCCAACAAGGCTGAAACATGTCTGGGGATGCTTGCGGTCTCGTGCAGAAGGGATGTGACCTAGCAGTTCGGGCTGGACTGCCCCTTTTGGGGTAGGTCCAAGCCTGATTTCATATGGTTTTTTCCCTTCTGTAATGGCTTGGCAGGCTGAAAAACGATGGTCTGGAGGGTTGCCCAGGGATTTGCCTGTGGTTATGATTAATTCAAAACCTTCCAGCCATCACCTTTCTGTTTTGCCAAAGTCACCCCGAGTGGGACGGGTATGCCCAGACGTGAGTCCCGAGTCTGCTGGGCCTAGAGACCCAAGCTACTCCTCACTGATGATGCCCAACAAGGCTGAAACATGTCTGGGGATGCTTGTGGTCTCGTGCAGAAGGGATGTGACCTGGCAGTTCGGGCTGGACTGTGCCTTTTGGGGTAGGACCAAGCCTGATTTGCATATGGTTTTTCCCCTTCTGTAATGGCTTGGCAGGCTGAAAAACAATGGTCTGGAGGGTTGCCCAGAGCTTTGCCCATGGTTATGATTAATTCAAAACCTTCCAGCCATCACCTTTCTGTTTTGCCAAAGTCACCCCGAGTAGGACGGGTATGCCCAGACGTGGGTCCCGAGTATGCTGGGCCTAGAGACCCAAGCTACTCCTCACTGATGACGCCCAACAAGGCTGAAACATGTCTGGGGATGCTTGTGGTCTCGTGCAGAAGGGATGTGACCTAGCAGTTTGCGCTGGACTGCCCCTTTTGGGGTAGGTCCAAGCCTGATTTCATATGGTTTTTCCCCTTCGGTAATGGATTGGCTGGCTGAAAAACGATGGTCTGGAGGGTTGCCCAGAGCTTTGCCTGTGGATATGATTATTTCAAAACCTTCCAGCCATCACCTTTCAGTTTTGCCAATGCATGACAGGGCCATGTCTGACCATTTCATGCATTTATTTAAGCGGAACAGCAGTGACATGAAATGCTGCTGCCTCGCTTACATTACCATAACTCAAAATGATAGATTATTTTCTTTTTACACATTTCACATTGACATCCCTTTCAGGTCCCATCATGATGAAATGCACTCCCATCATCTACACTGATGCACTGATGCAGGGAGCTTTATACATGCGGGAGACACTAATGCATGCAAAGGGCTGGCCAGTGAATTGTTTATGTTTCAGCACAGCCTGCTGAAAATGCACATGCATTTCTGAAGATAATGCAGATAACAAATGCACCCTCTGCATATTTTCATTTGCATTACTCTGTGAATTTGGAAGTGTTTTTTTTTTTTAAGATTGCTTTTTTTTGTTAACTGCAAAAGAGTTTATTTTGGTTTCTAGGAACAACCAGCTGCATGCCATTAGTTGTTTAGAACCTTTGTTTATTTGTCAGCATCTCTGACAGGAACGCTTCTGATTCCATTAACTTTACAATTTGTTTGCTTAATATATGTTCAGGCAGGAAAAGGCCTGATTTCATTTTTATATAAACCTTTACTCAGCAAGAATTTGTAATGAGCTTAACCCAAACTTGTCACCTTGGACAATTACAAATTCAACCAAACCCAGAGCACCCGATAATAGTGAAATATAGTGAAAATTGGGTGGTTAGGGGTTCAGTCACATTCATTTGCCCAGGCTTAATCACTGACAGGCACGTTAAAAAATACATTGGGCCTCATTATAAGTTAGCCGGCCCGGGAACTATGGTACCGGTAAGCATGCTGGTACCGTAGTTCCTGGACTGGCAAACTACGAGTTCTGCTCGCGGGTGCCATTGCGGCCACCAGGACTGGCCTGGCGAAGTAACGGCACCCGCGAGCAGAGCATGTCGGATGCACCGGCACCGTTTATAACGTTGCCGGTGTATCCGACCTCACAATTCCCATGGAGCTCTATCAATGGGAATTGGGAGCATTCCATTCCGTGCCTGTTAAAAGGCAATTACCGGGGCTGGCAGGGCCGTAATGACTCGATAATTGCCCATTTGCAGGCGCCGGAAATGTTTGGAAGTTTGGAAGTTTGGCGGTAGCCTGCCGGTTTTACCAGCAAGGCTACCGACAAACTTCTAATGAGGCCCTTTGTATGTGTTTATAATACACAAATGTCACTTAATGACGTGTTTTATTGTCCAGATTAGATCGATATACATTTATTGTTAGGCTTTTCTGTTTCACGTGGTTCTTTTTAAATCCACTGTTCTTGAAGTTAATATTCAAAATGTGTTTGTGCTTAAATATTAATTAAACTGTTTCACACATGCATTTAAATTGAAGAATACAACTTGAATGTGCAACTGGTATCTCTGGAGTGCTACCTGAACATGCCTTGTGTTCAGTGGGTTAATTGAAATTGTCCAAGAAGGAAATACAAATAGGCCTTTACATGTGCCCTATACCATGTTTACAACTCTTAAAAAAGCATTTTGAGAAAATGAAAAACCTTTAGCAAAGTCAAACCGTGTCTTTCTAACCTTTCAGAATGTCGAAGTGAATACCATTTATGAGAAAAGCAATTTTGCATTCACTCCTGGTCTCCCTCAAGTTTAATGCTTTAATGATCATGTAGGAAATGAAACTATTGAATCATAAAATCATAAAATGTGGTTTCACAGTGGCAGCGAGGCCTCCCGACACTATCCAGGCCAAACCACCAACTAAGCTCTTGTGAATGCCTTTTCCTGGTGCCATAGTAACAATAATTTAATTAACTTTCTTGGTTGATGCGCAATACAATTATAAAAAGCCCTTTGTGTTGCTGTTAGTTGAATAATATGTTATGTGCTGTGTTTT
The DNA here is from genome assembly GCF_040938575.1 of Ambystoma mexicanum. NCBI lineage: Eukaryota > Metazoa > Chordata > Amphibia > Caudata > Ambystomatidae > Ambystoma > Ambystoma mexicanum. Next base: position 431,807,096 of record NC_090939.1, on the reverse strand, counting down.
GCTAAGCACCCAAGTCCCTCTCGTCCTCATAGTGATAAGAACAAAGGAGAGTTTTTGATGCCCTTTTGAAAGTTAGAAAGTGACATACTTTCCTAAGAGCTGGGGCCAACACATTTCATATCCCCAGGGCGAGATCATTGAAGGATCTACCACCCATGTGTGTGTTCCTGAAAATTGGTTTGATTGAGGAGTGAGACGATCTGAGTGTACTACAGGGCAATGGTGGTATGCAAAATCCAGTAAACAGTGTTGGTGCTGTGTATCTTATCACCTTGTGTTACATGATACCATTTGCCTCACTCTGGGGATAGAACAAAGGCAGCCCCTGTAACAGGAAACAGACTCTACTGGAACACTGGCACATCTGTACTGCTCGCAGAGAGCGTGTGAACAGTCTGTTACCAAGGCTGCTGCTAGAGTCACACACTGCCTCTCTTATTCCATCTCGCTTAATTTGATTTCCTCCCTATACTCCTTGAAACAGCCTGTGAGTGGCAATACACACTATGCAGGATTCTATACATCGGTATGCATCAAATAACAAAACACATCACACATCATGTCTTTCACATCACAACATTGCAATTACAATGCACTACACATGTGCAAATGTGTCCACTTTCATCACTCAAGCCCATTGCATTGAGCAAAATCATGCAACTTCCCATGACACTCCTTAACTCATCTCACCAATCACATCATACATTGGGCTTCATTAGGAGTTTGGAGGTAGCCATGCCGTTTTTAGCGGCATGGCTACCTGCGAAACCGAGTACCATGTCCGGGTCTCAAAAATAGGGAATTACCGGGCCATGCCGACTTTTGCGGGCCCGCTAATTCCCATTCTCGGGACACAGACCCAGTACATCCCCATTCCCATTCGAGCCACCATAGGGCTCAATGGGAATGGGGAGGATGCTAACATAGGGCTTGTTAATGACGGGCCCGTTGTTAGCACCCTGGACTGCTAGCGGGACCCGCTCTGCACATCTGGTCTGGCCAGGCATCCAGAGCGGGACCCGCTGCAGACCTCGTAATGTGGCGACCCGGAATGAACGGTGCCGGTCCCTTACCGGTACCGTTCATTCCGTAGCCGCCTCACTCCTAATGAGGCCCATTGTGTGCTCCATACCGTCAAACCCTACCACACCCAGACGGTCAGGCAATCATGCCCATCACATCAACTCATAGATTACCACTTCCCATCATACTACATGAACACCACACATGACTTGCTAAAATTCACTTTGCCCAATCACCCTCTCAAAACTCTCCAACCATGGCACGTCAACTTATCTATTACATAGGGCCTCATTACGACCCTGGAGGTAACCATGCCGCTTTTTGCAGCATGCTACCCCCATTCCGGGTAGCGGGTCCGGGTTCCTTGAATGGGAAATACCAGAGCATTCTGACCTTGGAGGGCCCGGTATTTCCCCATTCAAGGAACCCAGACCCGGTCTATCCCCATTCCCATTTGAGCCCCCATAGGGCTCAATGGGAATGGGGAGCATGCTAAAAACAGGCCCGTTAATGGCGGGACAATTGTTAGCATGCTGGACTGCTCGCGGGACCAGCTAAGGACGTCTGATAAAACCAGGCATCCTTAGCGGGCCCCGCAAGCGGACCTCGTAATGAGGCGGTAGGGGGTTAACGGGGCCAGCAGCTCTACCGGCCCTGCTAGCCCCCTACCACCTTCCTCGTAATGAGGCCCATAATGTCTTGTGCACCATATCACTACACAACTCATGAATCACATGACACCCCAGAACCTACCTACCATGCCATCATTATATCAGACCGCTTCCTGACCACTCACACGATGTCCCACTACGTCAAGCCACAGCACACTCCAGAGCAGCCACATAGCACCACAGCAGCAACACCAACTCCACAACAGATCTGCCTCCTGTGCATTGTATACAAACTATACAATGTACTCACTAGAGCTCTGCAAACACGTATACCACATGGAGGAAATGCAGAATGAACACCATCACACATTACAGCCTGCATTTGAACCCTTCATTACACACATATGTAACACTTCATCTCTCCCCACCACTTTCTGACATGTCCCTTAAAGGCCTAGCACTTTCATATCTCAAATACATTTCAGAATGCCCAACATCTTTTTTCAGGACAAACATGTTCATCTGAATACCATTCAACTATTGCTAACAGAGTTACTGAGGGATTAACACACAGCAGGAACCCCAAACAACAACTCTACCACCATATTTGACAAATTCCATATGACCTCCTCACTGATCTACACCATGATACTCCAAATGTAAGGAGATGAAGGTAACCCACATGTAAATGGACAACAAGCCAGAATTACTTCCTCAATTATTCCCAGATTCATGCTGTGACTTCGCTATGAACAGGATGTGGGAGGATTGTTGATAATCCCGGGTCATTTTTGATAACACTGATCAGAAATTCCATAGATTTTCACACTGTTTCTCAACATAGTCTGGCTGTACAAGCAGGACATCGGGGAGTAATATAGATACTCAACCCCTTACCAGGACTAATTACCTCAATAATTTTATTTGCATGATGTTTCTGATGAGAATTAAAACAGCAGTGTACCCATCCACACAAGAATCCCAGAAACGTAGGAGATGGGGAAGGATTAAAGACAACTCAGCCTCCGTAAAATAATTTCATGCTTTATTTATCCCATGGCCCCACACCTACTGACATGAATGAGAAGGGCCTCTTGATATCTGACTGTGTCAAGGAAACATACATCCCCTGATAGCTACACATCAAATAAGAGAACCCAGGTATGTAAATTGTATTAAGGTCCAATATGTACTCAATCCTGACACAGGATAGGTCTGAACAGGAATCAGACAGATGTATGCACATCTCATCAGAGCTTCTGAAATATAAGAGATAAAGATGGCCTACATCTATGTGAGCCCTTTCCTGAAAATGTTGCTTCACTGAGCTCCAACACATACCCCTGGGACCTTTCACAATTCAGTCATCAGCAATCTCTTAATAATATTATCATGTAAATGCCAAAGCTGTTCTTAAGTTCTCATTCCACCTAATTTCCCCAACACTGCAATCCACCCCACTTTCTCTTCCTATCTATTGACCAACATCTTATTTTCACTACAACTCACCAATCAACACATCATTCCTCTTTACTCTTGAAAAAGTCTTCTCCCACTTTTGTACCCTGACAACACCATTTTGTAACCCCTCCAGCCTCACCCCATACATCCCACTTATCCAGCCATAGCCTCAACTGATCTCTCTTCCACACAAGCACACCTCATGTCTCTCCAATACGCCTACGCTCACGCTCTCTCCCACCAGTCACACCCAACTCCTCACCACATACATGTTCTCACTCCACCCAATCCTTCTTCAAACACTTACCATCACTCTTCCAACGATTGATGCATCATCACTCCTACATTCACACTCGTTCCATCCAGCTTGCTAAACGCATCATCAGCACTCCTTCTGCAACTGCCCTCCCCCTATTTCTCTCCATGTTACCAAACCCATATGTACCTTGGTTAACATATCCATATCAATCCCATTCTTACCTTATGCCTATATCCCTTGTACCTTTGCCAGCAATGTAACCTAAACTTTTTTTTCGAATATATCCTCACCTGCTCCACACCCTGCTATCACTTTGCCCTCTTTGACCAGGCATGTTTACCCAGTCCCTCTATCATCCGCCTGCCTCTCAGCATCCCTCTATTTCCTAGTGCTCCTTCCTGTCACTTTGCGACCAGTCCGTGCCTCATCTTCAGGCCATGTGGTATGTTCTGCCCCAACCACATACACCAAACAATCCTGCTCACACCTACTTCTTAGAACGCAATATCACTTCATCATTTGACCACCTACTTACACTTCTCTTAACCCCTACCTACACTCACACCATCCCTATATCACCCGCACCCCTTACAATCAAAGCCAGCCACATCCAGAACCATTCTCCCTAACCTCTACACACCTACACACAAACCTCAATCCTTTCCTTAACCAGTCGCCCTCCCACATACTTACCCAATTCATTCTCAGTTCACAGACTTTGCACACACCCTATAGGGCATTGCAAGGCTCAGTCTGTTATTTTTACCATTTATCATACTATACTTTGTCAGCAGAGGTAATGCACTCAGTGCTGTGTAACAAAGTGATAGCATATTAAAGTTAGACTACCGTTCCCTGATCACAGTGTACATTAATTCTGATGTGTATGCAGGCACATTTATGCAAACATGCTTGCTATCCATGTGGTTAAACATTTTATATATTCCATTCATTTGTTTCCACAAGTTTTGCAACATGAGCTGTTATGATGCACTGTGATATGATGCCATGCAACTCAGTATGATGTAATATCATAAGACCTTCTGCTACAGCTCTCTATGTTTTGTTATATAATTTATCTGTACATATGGATTCAGGATGTTCAATTGCAATCAAATGACTATGGCCTCCATCATGACTGTGCACTAGCACCTCAAGGGCACACTCATCTGAATGAATACTGCCAAGGCATAGCCATTCTTAATTTTTGGCACCATTAAGCCTTATGTGGCATTACAATAATATGTGACCGAACATGCCCCATTCATTAATAAGTGTAATTTGAAACTACAGTGCAACTATGCACATCACAACCACATAATTACAATGTTGAGAGACAATGGCAAGGAATTTAATGTAATTCACTTTATTTTGATTGTGTATAGTACAACCTTTGTCAATAATGGTTACCTCTTGGCGCTAGGATCAGTAAAAGAGGGGGTTAGGAGTTAGTAGGTGGATAAGGATAGGTGATGTGTTAATCCTGATGTGTCAGTGAAGACATATTTATACGAACCCTTGGTCTGTGTGCCATTGAGATGCTAGGTGATTTGTACATGGGTGTTTTCTTTAGGCTTATGGGCTCATGGTGTAATGCTCCTTTGTATATTATGGAGACTCATCCCATGAGCATTGATCGGTGTTGGATTCAGATGTGGTGGGAAGAAAGAGAAGATGCATGAGGTGGGCCTGTGATGAATTCTAGGGGCTGAGCAACTGTTTGGTGTACCTTAGTGGGATGATATACGGAATTTAAGGTAAAAGGTGGACTGTGAAGGCTAGCTTGGTTTGTGAGAGGAGAGATTATGTTATTAAAGTTCAGATCTAAGGTAAAAAGTCCCATAGGACCTGGCACGGTTCAGTGGGTCATCAAACATTCACCCACGTGTATTTCTTAGTACTGGCAATTGTCTTATCAATGTGGTTACTTTTTATCGGTATACATGTTCATTTTTCTAGTTCCCACTGATTGGTCATTATCAGTGATTAATGATTTGTTTTACGTTATAGTTAGGAATGCCTGGAGGATTGGTGTAGGTGAGGGCCAATTAGGGCATCTGATTGTTGACTTGTGACCTGTTAGTGTGGGCGTATGGTGGTGTGTCAGGTTGTCCAACTTCCTTACAAGGCTTGCACCATTCATGCGTTCATTTTTGTTCTCAATTTGGGTGTCTTAGTTTCAGGAAAGCATTGATGATGAGTGGAATCGCTGGTGCATGTTGCTGCCAAGGGGCTCCTGTCAAGCCTTAGGTCATGTGCGCTGACCATAGATTATCACAAGCAGTTCCCAAAGTTTTTCTGCTTAATTGTTCACCTCTGATGCTCGTCCTGCTTGCAGGTAGCGGTGATATCATTATCTAATGAGATGGATGACTGGGCTCCCATTTGTTTTAACTAGTTTTTGAGGTGAGGTTTTTAGAACACTCAGTGTCAGAGGGCAGGCAGGCATATTTTTTTAAAAAATCTGACTTTCCTCTCAACTGGATGTACATGGGATTTAAATGTACGGGTTGAATACATATTGGTGGGGGTTCTGGGCCCCTCCATGCTTTTTCCTGTGTAAGTGGTTCTATTATCCTAAAGGGGTGCTTTTGTGTACTAACAGTAGAGTAGGCAGTGCTGGAAGGAGTTCACCTGTATTATTTTACTTTTTCAGTTTTTCTTCTCTCCTGGTGGTGTCAGGTTTGTTAGGTTTTAAATGAAATAGGTGCTGATTCTGGGCTCTGTTCTCTTTCTGCAGCGTTGATGGTGATGCTGTCTGCCGTTACAATATACATTAGAAATAGGATGCCATATCCATGTAGCCCAGCATTTCAGCAGTTTAAATGCAGGTGGCAGTGCAGGTACGTATGATGAATTAGTGAAGAAACGACTGTCCGTTTCTGAAAGGTCCATTGTTTCTAATATACACATTTCCTTTTTACTAGGGGACCCACATTAGGGCAGTTTTGCTTGATCCCAATGTCTTGCTGAGACAAGTACCTCCCTGTCTCCAACATGTTGACACCAGTGGCAGGTCAACTGTTATTTGAAACATTAGGTTATAAAGATTGCCGTACGACCCTGGGCAGCATTGAGAATGTAATCCTCTGATGTCACTTTAGCAATAGAGAACCACTACAATATTTGTATCAGCCAGCAGACCCTTCCTATGATGAAATAGTAAAGAACATCAACATTGGTGTGTGTTCTTAACAAACTAAAACAACCTTCAACCATAGACCTCCAAATTAAATGTATGGACAAGAAAACACAGTTCACCACCTGATGGGACAGTTAAAGCACCTCAATCCACAATTTGTTAATGTAATGTACACCCTTGCATATCATGCCCAATTTAGTAACAACGTGTTTTAAAAAAAAAAAAACATCCCTTAGTCCACATGAATTATAAAGGCAAATGAGAAGTACACCACTTGACACTCCCTAAGTGACTGACAATAATAAGAACAAACTGTATCCAGCACAGCTAGAGAAAAACACATCTTCCTGAACTGCAGAGTAAGTATAAGACACAAACTGGACATGGACCAACAGTTTAGTGAATGGAGCAATCGGTACAGTTGTTGGTTTTCAACCATATACAAATCAAGATGAGTTCAGGTTGGTATTGTCAAATGTGACAAACTATTACAAGCTACAAAAACCTTGCATGTCTGCATGTTTGATTATTTTTAAAGATGTCTATCGAAAAAGACAAGAAATTCTCTCTTTCTCCACAACTCACAAGGCTTCCCCTGGAACATGCACTTGAAGATATTGGCAATACTATCTTTAAAGATGGTCTGAGTTTAGTTGCACTCTTGCATGTTTGAGCAGTCGCAAGTCTTTTTTTTTGTTTACTAAATGTTGATGCAAGCTAAGTAAAAGTAGATATCCCTTGCAATATAATAGACTTTCACAATATAGTAGACTGTGCACTTTGTACACTGTTCAGTTGGTAATTCAAATTGTACCTAAAGGTTTCCTCCACAAAAACGTAAGCAGTTTCCAAGAGTTTGAGTGCAGAACTCATAATTTGACAGTATCATGGAATTATTTATATGTTGTCATTACCACCAATGGCACTGCTGCTTCAAGCTGTATCGTGCCCACCCCCCACGTGTTTGCACTGGGGAGATTACTGATCAAAGGTCTTTATGGATGCATTTTGTGTGCACGTTGTTGCCGTTCGCAGGAAATCAAATAGCCATTAATATAGATGTCTAATGTTAAAGGCATTCTTACACATGAAGAGTATCCACCTTGACATGACAGTCTTGAAATTGAATGGGACAGGCATGATGCAATCCGAGCAAAGTTATATTGAAGGTAAATCAGTATCCTCCATTAAGTGCAATATTGATGCATCATCTTTGAGATTTTGAATGTGCAAAACTGAAATATCAATTGTTTGCACTCCATCATATTTGCTACTCTCCGGTTTCATCAGTAACCCTTTCTAAGCAGATCATTGTCTTGGCACTTAATGGAATAACTTGGATAATTCCATTGATTAGTTGATTGGGAAATGTGTGAAAGTGACTTTGCTACTAGTAAAAATAAGTTCAAAATTTAGCTGAGGAACCCCCTTAATATTTTGCAGTCAGATGACATAAACATGTACACGCTCCCATCATGGTTGGCACCTTGCCACAGTTGTACACGTCTTAATCTCTGAAAGTTAGCTTCACAGTATCGATCTTGTTTTTATTGGGCGGTTTAATATTTAGAGGTAAGACCTTTGCATTTTAAATGGCAAATACATACGATGCTACTTAAACTGATAGGGTATCACATAAATAAACAAAAATGCTATATGGACAGTGTTAAAGCATGTGAACATGCTTCCTTCAGTGAAAATATCCGTCCTTAATGTATAATGAAAGAGAACGTGTGGGATTTGTAATGGTTTTGATCAAATTATTGATAAATAAATGAAATCAATCAGTTATGCACTGATAAGAAGTGTTCATTATCCCATCTTGCTCAAATAGCTCATAAGGTAGCCTCAAATTATTTTACCGCCTTTAGAACTTAACATCGATTTACATCCTTATTACTTCACTTATTGAATTATTAACAACTTCCAATTAGTTTGAGTTTTACTTTTCTACACATTGTCGCATGTCTCAAACTATACCCTCTGGAAATTAAGTTTTAATTCAAATTTCAATTAGTACACCATCACAATGGCAGAATTAAGCTATTTCCTGCTTCTGAATTGTGTTAATTATAGGTTCCTGACTGAAATCTAATGAGACCAACTCAATTTAATTAGCATATATTTGGCCAGTATTCCATCATACATGTCTAAAAGTAATTTGTAGCTGGGTTGTGAAGTCAGCACCATAAAATGGGCCTCATTACACGGTAGGCGGTAAGGGTTTACCGGTACAGGTAAGGGCACTGGTACCGGTAAACCCTTACCGCCTTACTACGAGTTCCCTTTGCGGGACCCGACCTTAACGGCTGGTTTTACCAGCCGTTAAAGTAGGGTGCTGCAAAGGGACCTCGGTGCTAATTACGGTACCGCAATTTGTGGTACCGTAATTAGCTCCTTCCCCATTCCCATTATGCCCTATGGGGGCAAAAATGGGAATGTGAAGTGCCTTGGTGAATGGGGAATTACCGCCCCCGCTCACCTTGGAGTAGGGCGGTAATTCCGCCATCCACCAAGGCGGACACGGTAAAATACTGGCGGCAACTATGACGCTAATAGCGCCATGGTTACCGCCTACCATGTAATGAGGCCCAATAACTTTAAAAAAACCTTGGGCATTGCAATAAGGTAGATACAGACAATAGTAGAGAGAGTATGTGAGAAACAAAGACATTGTTAGAAATAGAGTGAGATAAAGAGAGAAAGAGAGAGAGAGAGAGAGAGGTATCAGATAGACAGAGAAAGAAACCTCAAGATTGAGAGGGGAAGAAATGTTAATGGTGAAGCATGCAACTTGTACAATGAAAATTAACTTTTAATACTGATTAAGTACGATTTTTCTCAAAAGCTCAACTCACCTAAGAACTGGTTCATTCCTGTGTGAATATCTTATTACAGATCTCCACACTGGACAGCGAGTGCATTGGCAATTACTTATATTTTATTAATCGAATCAGTGGTGCAAGGGCTAATTATGCATTTTGTAGCTTACTGCAAAATGCTAATACTGTTACCCTATGCAGTAAATATGCAGCAACGTTTCAGGTCGGCATGATTACAAGTCATACGGACCCAAATGACATTCTCTTTGTTGGAGTCCGATTCCACTGCGTGGGGAATTTTAAATGCTTCATGGAGTAATTACAACATGAGGTAATGATTTTCCATACAAAAACAGGCCTAAAACATGAGTTTTATGTTTGGAACTTCTAGTTTGGTGAAGTGGTAAAACTACTGGATGATTTACCTAAACGCCATCCTTGTAATCATAAACTTTATGGCAAAACAACTAAACTTAAGAAAATTTAAATAATCTTCACCCTTTTTCAAACATCTCTGCATCAATTCCTAACCTTTTATTGCTGATTGCACCATTTTACTCATCATTAAACACAGTTGTCAAACTCTAAAAGGTGTATTTGAGCAAAAATGGAATAGCTCAACTCGTCATTTTGGGGTGTTTGCTTTACTACTTTCACAGTTAGTCTGCAGATCATGTTGGGGTGGTTGCTTCACTGCCTTCTCAGTTAGGCTGCAGATAATTTTGAGGTGTTGCTTTACTACCTTCTCAGTTAGGCTGCAGATAATTTTGAGGTGTTGCTTTACTACCTTCTCAGTTAGGCTGCAGATAATTTTGGGTTGTTGCTTTACTACCTTCTCAGTTAGGATGCAAATCATTTTGGGGTGGTTGCTTCACTGCCTTCTCAGTTAGGCTGCAGATCATTTTGGGGGTGTTGCTTTACTACCTTCTCAGTTAGGATGCAGATCATTTTGGGGTGGTTGCTTCACTGCCTTCTCAGTTAGGCTGCAGATCATTTTGGGGTGGTTGCTTTACTACCTTCTCAGTTAGGATGCAGATCATTTTGGGGTGGTTGCTTCACTGCCTTCTCAGTTAGGCTGCAGATAATTTTGGGGTGTTGCTTTACTACCTTCTCAGTTAGGCTACAGGTAATTTTGGGGTGGTTGCTTCACTGCCTTCTCAGTTAGGCTGCAGATCATTTTGAGGTGTTGCTTCACGCCTTCTCAGTTAGGCTGCAGATCATTTTGGGGGTGTTGCTTTACTACCTTCTCTCTTAGACTGCAGATCATTTTGGGGTGGTTGTTTTACTACCTTTTCAGTTAGGCTGCAGATCATTTTGGGGTGGTTGTTTTACTACCTTCTCAGTTAGGCTGTGGATCAGTTGAAGCACTCACTAGAGAATTATATAATTCAAAAACTATTATTTGTAATAGTGTGATTAAATATGACATGTGCATAGGCAACTTTGGGATTTGAATCGTTTAATTCCATGTATTCAAGTGTTTTCCCAATATATAATTTCACACATTTTGCCACACGTTTGTAAGCTTGGCATGCAAGAGTAAAGTTGCCAGCATGTCCTCCTGTCATCCATTTGGTTACATACGAATCACAGCTACTATTTTCCATTTCTTCAGCTTCACAGCCGACTTCAACAAGAAAATAAACAGTCTTGTAGTGGTAATTCCAATACTAAGCGACTTCCTAATCATTCTGCGGTATATTGGTTCTGTTCCAATTTTGTATAGACCTATAGCTTAATGAATCAGACTATTTTTTCATCGGAATGCTTCTATATCCACACTTTCAACAATTAACTGAAATGGACACGGATTAGCTGTGTAGGGAATACATTTGTGTTAAACAAGAATTACACCAAACCAGGTACAGTAAGTAAAAGATAAATATGAACCTTCCTTGGCTAAACCAAAAGACATGCCTGCATGAAGCTTTGGTGTGCAAGAAGATATTCAAAATGATTTACAACGCTTAAAATGCAAAGCATGACATGTCTAGACAAATACATTCAAGCATATGCCAACTTTTTTTCAGTGACAACTAACAACATAAAAATAAAGCAATTATATCTGAATTGCAACTCAGTGAATATAAGATAATGAAAATATTTGTATTGCAATTTGTTTTTAATACACTGATAATATCTATGTAAAAATATATATGTTTCCAAGGATTCATTTAACGGAAGAATGAGACTAATGTAATACCACCCTCAATGCAAAAATTCCACTCTACAATTGGAGAAAACAATCAAACTGTTATAATGCATATATATATATATATATATATATATATATATATATATATATATATATATATATATATATATATATATATATATTTCTATCTTCTTAACACTGATCACCAATCTGTCAGATGAGCAGCACTCTCTGTGGTTATTAATCATCATTAGGATCCACCATCATTTATGAACATTCTTCCTTTATTAAGATTTGTTCAACAATCATGGCAATAGCAAACAAAGAGATTAAAAGTCATTAAAAATGCGATGCTCCCATAGCGTGACTAAGAACACCTGGTGTTGATGTGTTTCGCAGCTGCCTTGCTGCTTGTTCACAAACAGTGAAAAAAGTGAAACAAGTTTGTTCAAGGGACGTTTTGGTTAAGTTGCACTAATGAAAACCTACGAAATTCAGTGAGAAAACGTTGTTAAAGTGACATTATGGTTACAAGTAAAACTAAACCACCCCAGAAATTTGTTATGGTAAGCTCTGCAACAACATCACTAATGACATCACACAATACATTAATTGTCACACAAAGTTCTTACAAGTTGTTTTCATTGTCTTTCAAAGACAACTGCACTCTGTATGTACTGCAGCATACCACTCCTCATGGTATATATATATATATTTCTATCTTCTTAACACTGATCACCAATCTGTCAGATGAGCAGCACTCTCTGTGGTTATTAATCATCATTAGGATCCACCATCATTTATGAACATTCTTCCTTTATTAAGATTTGTTCAACAATCATGGCAATAGCAAACAAAGAGATTAAAAGTCATTAAAAATGCGATGCTCCCATAGCGTGACTAAGAACACCTGGTGTTGATGTGTTTCGCAGCTGCCTTGCTGCTTGTTCACAAACAGTGAAAAAAGTGAAACAAGTTTGTTCAAGGGACGTTTTGGTTAAGTTGCACTAATGAAAACCTACGAAATTCAGTGAGAAAACGTTGTTAAAGTGACATTATGGTTACAAGTAAAACTAAACCACCCCAGAAATTTGTTATGGTAAGCTCTGCAACAACATCACTAATGACATCACACAATACATTAATTGTCACACAAAGTTCTTACAAGTTGTTTTCATTGTCTTTCAAAGACAACTGCACTCTGTATGTACTGCAGCATACCACTCCTCATGGGGGGAGCAGTTTTGAAGTGCTTTCAAGTCTGCAATCAAGCATCATGACAAACACAGCCCCTACCTTAGATTTAAAGCACACCCAACATCTTCCCCTGTTCACCTGCCCCTCCATAGCTTTGCTTGCTGCCCCTTCCCTTGCTTTCCTACCCAGTGTACTTCTTGGCCTGTACTTCAAAAAGAAAAATACATTTAAAAAAACACCCAATAAAATGTTCCTTTAGGAACCACCTTTCACAGATAAAACATAGAGGTAAAACAATATAAGCTTATATATTCCATTTACTTTACGTGTTTCAGTAAAGTAGTTAGACTCAATAAGATTCTACAACATTCCCATTAACATGTTCTACTACGATAATGGAAATAATGGACAAAAGAAAAAGACATAAACACAAATATTTGTCCAAAATAATTTTCTCTAGCATACAATAAGGACCATAATCCATGGCCCTTTTAGACTACCCATGGTCTCTGCAGTCCCCTCTCTAAGCAATGCTTTATTTAAAAAAAAAAACAGATTGCACGTGCACACCATCGCGCAAGAAAGCCCTTCTACCCTATTTACTGTTATGTTTGTACCACTCCCTCATTGCCTGCTTTGAAACAGTTACACATATATCCACCAATTAGTTTCAAAGAAATTGTATACACTGCTGCTATAAATGCACATATGCATTATGCAGTAAAATAAGTGCATGAATGGCAAGAGGAGTAGGGATTACCAAGTGCTCATAGAAGCCCAGAAGGAAAGTACCAAGTCATGCCAAAGTGGGAGGCCAATAACTACCAGCTTATGCAAAGGTGTCCCATGGGTGTGGTGCTCAACTGGCAGGCAGCACACCCGCAAGGGCAGTGCTGAAGGATGGAGGGATGTACTGGTGTCAACTAGATATAGGACTTGGTTTATGAGGGACCAAGCCACCAGTGTCAGTGTCAGGGGGTATGAGCTAGCAAGGAAGGAATGAAATAAAACAGGAACACAAAAGCACAGTTTTCAGAGGTTTTCGGAACTTAAGGAAGTCCAGCTCAAGTATAAAAGGAGCAGGAAGGCTGTTGCAAAGAGAGGCTGCGGCCGAAGACAAAGACATGCCTCCCACGCTGTTTCAAAAAGCATTTCACAAGCAGAGTATTGGAGTTACAGCAGCGGAGCGCTGTAGTGGTATCAGTGCAGTATTTAGGGAAACAAAGTTGGACATATTATAGTCCTTGCAATTAGCAGGACCCTATATACACATTTTCAGGCTGCAGCAAAACCATACCTTCTCTTCAAGCCAAGGATCCATCTTCCAGTTCCATTCTGGATTAGCCAAGGTGGTTATTGACAACAAATGGGAGGTTAAGGAAGACACTGTTGCAGTAATCCAGCCTACACAGTACCAGGGCTCTACAGAGTCGAGCTACTGGGGGAAAGTAAGGAACAGTACAGTGCCTATAAGAAGGTCAACCTAAAACCATTGGCTTTCTTTACAAGCTCCAACATGTAAGGAGTAAAAGAGAGACAAGATTTAAAGATAACCCCAAGGTTTTTGGCCTCACAGAATGGTAAGAGTAGATGGGCCAAAGACAGCAGACACAGGTCAGGAGTAAAACAGGGTACAGGTGTCATAATAAGAAAGATTACTGCCATTGAGACAGATATTGTTAGTGGCACGCAATGGCTCAATGGTGGTCAGACAATCAGGGATACAAAATGAGTAGAACAAATTAGTTCAGGGAAGTTTAAGGAAAGCTTTGTGTCATTAGCATAACACTGGAAATGAGAAAAGAAGAAAGACACATGGAGAGCCAGAGGGAGGAAATATATATGTAATTGCTACAATGATAGGATAAATCCCTGGGGTACTCTGCAAGTACAAAGTGAGGCGGTGGAGTACAAACAGCCCAGTTGCAGCTCGGAAGGGCAGTAAGTGAGGAAAACAGATGAGCCTGTCCAGTGCCCCGTCTATGATGCTAAAGGTATCATGTAACCATTTAATAAGGATACAATGATTCATCATGTGAGCGGTGGACGAGACTTCAAGTAACACTATCCTAAATTGTACTACCATCATAAATACCATATACACTATTGATACAGAGATTGTTACCCACACACAATGCCTAATGGTTGTCAGACAATCAGGGATAAAAAACAAGGAGAACAAATTAGTTCAGGGACGTTTAAGGAAAGCTGTTTGTCATTAACCTAACACTGGAAATGAGAGAATAAGAAAGACATTGGGTGAGCTAGAGGGAGGAAATAGATATGTAATTGTCACAATGATACAATAAAACCCTAGGGTACTCTGCAGGTACACAGTGAGGTGATGGACTATAAACAGCCAGTTGTAACTGGTATGGGCCGTTAGTGAATAAAACAGATCAGCCAGTCCAGTGCCCAGTCCATGATTCTAAAGGCATCATGTAACCATTTAATAATGATACAATGGTTCTCCATATGAAAGATGAACAAGACATCAAGGAGCACTATTCTAAATTGTACCACAATCATGAATACCATTTACAGTTTAATTATATTATTCCACCATATTACAACTACTGTATGCTCCCCCTACATTACTTATAATTACTATACATATGTTACAATACTATGTGTTTTCATTGGCCAGGTTTTGGGGACATGGCCAATCTGGCCACTGGTCACAACCACCACAATAGATTTCAACCATATAACAAGTACATACAAAACACCTTCAAATAACAAAACTCAGCCAGAACCCAATGGTGTCCATATAATGTCAGCGGACAGTAAGAGGTGACTGCGGACTTGGCAGCACCTGCACACCCCTTTCTCACCTAGAAAAACCTTTCCATATACGCTTCCCTACACTTTCCATGCCCTCTTTCAGCAATCAAATAACCCCACATGTGTTTTTCAAATTGTTCATGTTCAGCACTGTCTGCAGGATATAGCATTGTCTGGGGACTGGGCAGCACCTGCACCCACTTTTTTCACCTAGAAAAACCTCTTCTTATTTTGTTACATTCCTTCTCCCCCTGCAGCCCTTCATTTGACCATCAAATAACCCCAAATGTGTTTTCCAGACTTTGTCCCCACTGCTACATCCACGGACAGCGGTGGTTGGTCTTGGACCCAACACCGCAACCATTAAAATAAATATGAGGCACCTCTCACTTTTCACCATCCAAACAATGGGTGTGCCCGATGTCCACGGACAGCATGCCGGATGCTGATTGATCCAAGGAAGTGTCCACAAACCGAATAGGGAAGTGTTTTTAAAAAATACTACTGGCCAGATTGAAATCAAATTTACAAAAGCATGCTTTCGGGACGAAGCTGCCACACCTGGCTCAAATTTGGTGAAAATCCAGCCAACGGTTTGGGCTACAGGCATGAGCAACATTTCTTTTCCATTATGTCTATGAGGATTTTAACACATTTTGGGACCCACCCTTGACAAAACCGCATCAAACTTCCAAGGGGCCATATGCTATTTTTGCAAAGTTTGGTAAGCATTCGTCCGTGGCGCCCCTCAGAAAGTGTTTTTTCTATGAGTTGAGCAAGGTAACCCTAACTACAGGGCTGCTGATGCAGGCCCGGTAATATTTAAGGGAAAAATCTTTAGTTGCAGGAAAGTTAAGGTGAGAACTTAACACAACCAAATCCCTGAAATTCAGCCACCTTAACTTCATGCCCCCTGTTGCACAGCCTGACAACAACAATGACATCACAGACTGCATCACTGATGACATCATGTTTTACATTATAACAGTAACTGGGATTACGCATGGCCTACAGCCATGGTCAGTGTGTATAGGCAAATATATTTTAACACATGAATGGGTACCAGTCATGGCCTTCAGTTATGGACAGTAGTCACAAACTTCCTCATGTGCACTGAATATTTTAAAACACTAACATTCTACCAACCATATATGTTAACCTTTACCAGTGGCTACAGCTTTCATCTGTGTTAATTGTATATCATATACACTGATCAGGCACTAGCCATGGACTTTAGCACAATACTGGCCAGTGGCCACAATCTTTGGCTGTGCTCTCTATAAATTCTAACTTGTAAATCGGCCACTACTGTAGATTTGACAATAATAAAATGCAATAAGTGATGGCCCTCGGCCGTGCCCACTATGCATTGTACAGCACTAACAAGCCACACGCTATGGCCTTCAGCCGTGCCCACTGTATATTATATACACTAACCAGAGACTAGTTTTGGTCTTCAACACAGTATTAGTCAGTGGCCACAGCCTTTGGCTTTGCTGACTGTATATTCTAAGATATCAATGGGCACTAGCTATAGCCTTTAGCCATGGCCAGTGACTACAACTTTCAACGTTTCCCACTGTATATCTTAAAACAGTGATGGGCTGCTAGGCATGGCTTTTAACCATGCACATTGGTATTTATGAACATTAATTGACCACTAGATATGGCCTTTGGTGCTGGCCAGTAACAACAGCCTTTGACATGGCCAAGTCCATGGCCTAAATTGTTATTAAGGTAATCAATGTTTTCATGAGCTAACTTATACATTATGTTATGTCTAATTCCACTGTTGATGTAATCAGTTATATACAATGTAATAGGTATTGCCACCAGTTATGGCATCAGTGATGTGATTTGTAATGTCATCAGTGTTTTCATAGAACATGTAGTTAGTGATGTGATCTGTGATTTTATCAATGTGGCCGTAGGCTGTGCAACAGGGGATGCAAAGTTAAGTTGGTTTTAGCTGAATTTCAGGGGTTTTGCTGTGGTTCACACCTTAACACCTTAACATCCCTGCAACTAAAGTTTTTTCCTTGAATTTCAATGGTTTTGTTACAATGTATTGCTCACCTTAACAGTCCTGCAACTAAAGGTTTTCCCTTAAATTTCAAGGGTTTTGTTATTCCATAGATTTTTAGAATGCTTCCAGACCCCTATCATAGTCTTCGGCCATGGTCAGTGGGCACGGCATTTGGCCATGTCTGGTGGGCATGGCTGAACACTACCAAACTACTGGCCATGGCCTTCGGACATGGCCGGTGGACATGGCCATTCTATTTTTTAAAACACTTGCAACCCATCGCTCATATATATTCATCAATCACAAACTGATTTTGTCCAGTTTCAACAGTGGTATTGTTATGTATGTAAAACATTGCCTTTTTAGGCAATGTGCAGTGAGATTAAATTATTTGCCATGGACCACACATGCTCCAAGCCCCTTGTTTTATGGCTGGTCTCTTGGTGACTTTTGTGATACATCGCAAAACCCAATCTAACTGCATTTAAGTAGCATGGAAAAGGGTAGAAAATTGTCATCTTCCAGAAAAACATATGCTCAGGTACTTTTTCCCCCGTAGCAAAAATTAAACGCTGGCACCCTTGAATACAGTAAGTGACCCTGTATTTTAAAGTGAAATATAGAAATGTAGTCAATTTGACCTTCTCCTTAGAAGAAAGTGTGCAAGGCAAAAAAGCATTGGACTTTAAAAAAAAGGAATGAACAACAGAAGAAAGAAAAACGAGAGAGGAAATATTCAAATAAATATGCTGGCAAAGTATAAAAGGAGCTCACCTTTTAAACCCAGCAATCTGTAGTGAAATATTCCATGGAAAATAAAACCCCAATACAAAACAAGTGCTTTTGGTCTTGTGGGTCAGCGTCTGCACGGGGAACATGACAACCTGAGTAAAATCCTGGTATCGAAATACTTGATCAAGCTTTCCAAACTCAAAAAACGCCCGCCCTCAGAAAAAAAGTTACGCTGTCCACCCACATGTGTACTTTACTGGTGCCCTGAAAAGCAGGAACAATCTGTCGAAAAGAACGGCACCAGTGTCCAGGATTGCAATCTCTCTTGCCACATCATGGGCAAATACTCATGAATTAATTGCCCTCTCATTAATTCCCCTCATCACCCCCATTCCTGGCTTGCAACAATACTCTGCTTTATAAAGCTAACATTAAAACTCCACATACCATAGTGTCACTCAAATATATAAATCCTGATTTAACTATGTTTAGGCAAAAAGTGTACAATTGTGGCATTATTCTCCCCATCTTGACCGTGAAACTACAAATACCAGAATGCAATTTAGCAAAAGGCAAAAAAAAGTTCTCTGAGTTCAAATCTTTTAAGGACTAATATCATGGTTTAAAATAAAATAATGTGGATACCGTGTCTTAGGAGATATTTAAAACTAATAAAAGAAACAGCATTCAAGACTGTGTACAGTCTCCCATCCATGTAGTAACCAGGACAGACCCTGCTTAGTTTCAAAGCAAGGATGAATGCAGCCCCCTTAAGCCATCTTTCTCTAAGTTGTCTTTTAAGGCAAATGCATATATTAGGCAACATGGCCATAGGGGGCTGACCCCTTTCTCGCTTTGAAATTAATCAGGGTATGTCCCAGTTACCGCCAGGATGGGAAACACACTATTTCTGTAAACATATCTCTTTTTTAAATTATTATTGACTGGTAGACTACAAATATCAGGATGCAATTCAGCAAAAGGCAAACAATGGTCTCTGAGTGCAAAACTTTCAAGGACTGAAAGAAGCACAGTTTAAAAAAAATCATAATTTGAATGCCCATTCAGTGATCCATCCATGCAATAACTGGGACTGAACCCACTTACCTTCAAAGCAATGAAAGGTCTGGCCCGTTTCTCTAAGTGTCTTGTAACTTTAGCTCATTTATTGGGCAACATGGCCTGAGGCGGCTGAGCCCTTCCTCACTTTGAAGCTAAGCTAGGTCTGTCCTGGTCATTTTTGGGAGACCTGGCCATTGCCAGTGATTTTTCACCCCGACATCACTATAGCTGTACAAATATCTTTAAAAATAAAATTAAAAAAATATATATAACTACTGGTACTGAACTGCACATACCCTCAGCTATCCATAGTCCTTCATAGCCTCAAAAATAGACACGAATATCAGAAAAACAGAAAGAATTTAATGCTTTCCTGCCCTCTGGGCCGTCACCAATTAACCCCCTCATCTGTGCCAGCTCCCCTTAATCCCCAGATGGACTCCTGCCCTCTCCTTTTCCCACCCACAAAACATGCTGTTTCTTTGACACAGTTTGCTTTGAGATGTCGGTTATGCACTGCTAGCCGAGGCTGCAGAAAGCTTTGTGTTGCAAACTCAGTCCCTAGACCCCCTCCAACTCCCAATTCTACTTGGTGCCCTCTAGCCACAACCCACCTCTAGCCTGATGCCATTTGCATGTTTTGTGACCTGCAAATAGTTTTATCCCATGTGTTTCATTTTCCCATATCCTCAGATATATCCCTGGATATCTCCCACATGCAGGAAAACAAGATTTTGGCTGTTTCATTTCTAAAAACACCTGTTTTTGGGTCAATCCCTGAGATATAGCAATCTATTTTTGGGAAGAGAGCATCTGCTTCTCTTTAAAATATTTAAGAAACTGCACAGAACAACCTCAAACCATGCATCGATTGTGAGTCAATGATTCATGTCTAAATTGTTTCAGACCTGGTCCAAATCAGTCCAGCTGTTTGGGCTGTGTGCTTTGTCAAAAATGTATGTTGTTTGTCTATGGAAAATTTATGGGAAGTAGGCTGCACTTTTGGAGTAAATGTTTTTTTTTTTTCTTCTTAATAACTTTTTTATTTTTTAACACAACTTTACGAAACCTTCCAGTCTTGGGAGGGGGAAAGGGGATTGATGAGTCTCTAATCACTTTTGAAATTTCAACCAAACTTTGGAAAAAAAGTATATGGCCTCCTCAAAAGGATTTCAGAAGTTTTGTGCGGCTTCATCTGAGGGGGGAGGGTTATGGGATGATCCCAAAATGTGTGGAAATCCTCATTGGTGCAATGGAAAAAAAGATGGTGCTTGTGCTACCAAGCCAACTTGCTGGTTTTCACCAAATCTTTGCTAGGAGTGGTGGCTTGGTCCCGTAAGCATGCTTTTGTAAATTTGGTGTCAATTCTTCAGTGAAAAAGATGCTCAAAAAGTAGGGGAATTTTTTTTTGTGATATATGGATCCGGTCTGTGGCCTCATTCACTGATTTGGAGTTCAAAGATGCCTCTGTGCCAATCAGATGCCCATGTGACGTATTCGGACAACGTACCTGCCCGTTGATTGGATGGTGAAAAATCTGAGCTGCTTCTTGTTTTTGGGAACAGTCGCCATGTTGGATCCGTGGACAGCCCTCAGTGTCCACGGACAGAGCAGCGATGACAATGTGTGGTTAACACATTTGGTGTTATTTGGCGGCCGATGGAGGGGCTGGAAAGGGTTTGGGAGTGATAAAAGTTGACATTGAGCTGTTTTTTTAGGTGAAAAAAGGGCATGCAGGTGCGGCCTAGTCCGCAGATATCGCTGCTGGTCGCAAACAGCACATTGAGAAAAAAGTCTGGAAAACACATTTGGGGTTATATGGTGGCCGAAAGAGGGCCTGGAAAGTGTGGGGGAGTGGAATAAAGTTGACATGGAGTTGTATTTATAGGTGCAGAAAATGGTGTGCATGTGCTGCCCAGTCCAACAAGTCCACAGTCATCATTGGATGGTGTGTGGTTCTGGGTAAGTATTGTTATTTGAAGGTGTATTGTACATACTTGTTATATGGTTTAATTATGTTGTGGTGGTTGTGGGCACTTGTCACACACACTTTGGTAAATGTATATAGTAATTGTAGGTACTTTAGGCGAGTATACAATATTTGTAATATGGTGGAATTATATAATTGAAGCATATGTGGTATTTATGATTGTAGTACAAATGAGGATAGTGCTCCTCGATCTTTCCTCTGCCTTTGACATTGTAAACCAATATATCCTTATTAAATGGCTACATTACACCTTCAGCATCAAGTACCAGGCACTGGACTGGCTGACTTGTTTCCCTCACAAACCGTCTTTCCCAGCTGCAACTGGACCGTTTCTCCTCCACCACCTCAATCTCTACCTGCAATGTCCCCCAGGATTCTATCTTATCGCTGTGAATCTTCAATATCTATCTCCTCCCTATAACTCACCTGATCTCCTTCTTCTCTCCTCATTTCTATCATTATGTTGATGACACACAGCTTTCCTTGAAACTTCCCTCTATTACTTTCTCCTCCCCATCATTTATCTCCAATTGTCTGACTGCCATCCAGGTAATTTGTGCAGCTAACAATCTCTGTCTCAATGCCAGTTAAACAAAGATCCTTCTTATTGGGACACCTGTGCCCAGTTTCCCTCCTACCCTCTGATTGACCTACTTGGGCCCTCTACCCTCGCCATCCTGCAAGACCAAAAACCTTGGGGTGATCTTTGACTCCTCTCTCTCCTTCACTCCTTAAATTTTGGACCTTGTCAAGAAGGCCCACTTTCAGCTTTACCTCCTTGCAGGCATCCTACATTTCCTAACCTTCCCCCAGAAGCTCAGCATCTCTAGAGCCGTGATCCTGTCTCGGCTGGACTGCTGCAACAGTCTTTTAATCTGTATGTTCCACTTTTAATATGTATGCTTCCTTCAGCTAATACGGAATTTGGCTGCAAGACTCATCCTTGGCCTGATGCCCAATACTCATATCTCTGCAGCCCTAATATCTGTACATTGGCACCTGCGGCTGGAAGGATGAACATTAAGATACTATGTGTCATTGAGAAGTCTTTCTGGTGCCTGAGACCACATTTCCCCCCCTAAACACTACTCAGTTAGAGCCATCTGCTCCTCTACCTTCAATTCTCTGCTTGTCAAACACTTCTCCAAACAGACAGTGGGAGGCAAGTCCCTCTCTTCGGCTGTTGCCTCTCTTTGGAACAGTCTTCCTGCCACTCTGAGGCTTGAACCGGAATTCCATAAGTTTCAGAAACTTCTCAAAACTCTCTCATTCTCTTCCTCTTTCCCTCTATCCCTTCCCTGCTAACTCACACCACTGCCACTGAGAATGGTGGCCTGATCCTTCATAAACCCCACAGTTTCCACGCCCTATATTTAGTCGACACCAGTACCTTCCCACTTCAGCTCTGCCCTTGCGTGTCTACCTCCTGGCAACTGTGCACCCCACCCTTGCGACTCCTCCACCCCAGGAGGTAGCCAGTGACCTTCACCCTTGGCATCCTTTGACACTTTCACCCTGGGCTCCCATCAGCACTTACCCATCCCTAATCCCCCTTCCATTCATGCACTTCTGTCACTGCACAATACACATGTGCATTTATAGGAGCACTGTGAACAACTTGTTTGTATAAGTAAGGGAAATGCAGCTGCAAAATATTTCTAGAACATTGTTAAGTGGCAGTTGGTGTTTGGAACTTTAATATGTTGATAGGATTACATGTACAGTTTTTGGAAGTGATTGGTGGATGGATGTGTGACTGTTCGAAAGCAGGCAATGAGGGAGTGTTACAAAAATAAAAGTGGTAGAAGGGCTGGCCTGTGCGATGGTGTTCATGTGTGCATGTGTCACCCGGGACTTTTAATGATGCATGGCCTGCAAAGGGAACTGAACTGCAGAGATGGTGGATAGTCATGAAGGTCCATTGATTATGGTCCTTATTGTATGCTAGAGAAAAGTATTTGGGATAGAAAATTTGTTTCTGTCCTTTTTTTTATCTCTAGTAAACAATTGTCCATTATTTCCATCAGCATAGTACAAAATGCTAATGGAAATGTTGGAGAATCTTATTTAGTCTAACTACTTTACTGAAAAATGTAAAGTAGATGGAGTCTGTAATATTTTTGTTTTTTAGTTCTATTTCTTAACTGTGAAAGGTGGTTCCAAAATGTACCTTTTTTGGTGTTTTTTTAATTTTGTATTTTGTTTGCAACAAAGGCCAAGAAGTAATTTGGGAGAGGGAAATGGGGATGTGGCACCAATCACAGATATGCAGGGGCAGGTTGACTGGGGAAGATGTTCGGCATGCCTTAAATGTAAGGTAGGGGGCAGTGTTTCTCATGCTCCTTGATTACAGGCTCAAAAGCACTTTGAAACGGTTACCCCCATACAGTAGTGTGTTATATTATACCCAGAGTACTGTTGTCTTGGATAGATATGGATCACCAGCCTCTTTTATGGTTTGCAAGGTAGCTTGTGGGATTTTGTGCCCCACAGTAGTAGCATGTGTGTTGGCAGCAGCGGTTGAGGACAATGAGGTACAGGAAGACCGTCTACTACCTCCTTAGAAAGGAACAGCCTTTCTCAGAGTACCTTGGTGGTATGAGTAGGTGTGGCAGTGCATGGTGGTGGTACCAAAAGAGTACTGCCCGTCTTGTCTGAGACTCTCTAGCTGGTGGTAGTTGTGTTGGTGGTGGTAGCCCCTGGGGAGGAGGCATGGAATTGATTGATGCCATTTTTTAAGTTAAATAGCAGGTGTACCAATACTCTTCCAAGCAGGTGCTCTCTCTTTGATTGCAGATGGAAAAGTAATGGATCTACAAGCTGTGGAAGAGTAAACGTTCAGCTTAAAACTTCCTAGATCAGCTGATCTGCCAAACTGTTCGCGAAACACAGACCTGTTCACGAAGCATGGAGCCATCACGCGCTCGGTCACGTGATACTAGCCAGAAAGTTTGCGGTGACATCAGACATTTGCGAACGTCAGCGATCAAAAAAAGGTGTCAAAAGTTGTTAAAAAAATGATGGAAGTGTTAAGAATGTTGTTAGAAGGTGGGGAATGACACAGTTGTCACTTCAAACTTCCTAGATTGGCCGGAAACATGCTGTTTTTTTGGGGGTGAGTATGACATTAGGAGGTTGTTGCAAATTAGGGTGCACTGGTAAAAACCTATGAAATTTAGTGGAAAAAACCTTGTGAAAGTGATCTTATGGTTAAGTTGCATGAATAAAAACCCATGAAATTTAGCAAGAAAATGTTGCTAAAGGGACGCTAGGGTTACAAGTAAAACCAAAACCCCACAGAAATTTTCCATTTATGGTTAGCTAAGCACCCATAACTCGCGCCACCACCATGCACTGCTAGGACTTAACACCCAGGACATCAAAGATGACATCACATTTACAGTGTGCATGTAATAACGTGACGAAGCCACCACACACACAGTAACATAATGACATCCCGCGAATGCAATATGCTCTATGTCAATAAACCGGTGCTTGTTGAATCATTAGTGACCTCCTCTCAGCAAATCAAAACACTGAAAATGCAGGCAATACCTACTAGTATTGACTTAATTTCAAGCATTATGACTTACGAACAGACAGGCAATCAGTATAACAAAATGTCTCTGCAAATAACAGCGATTCAAATTCCTTGCAAAATTGACCTCAACAAGACACTTTTCACATTTTGTTTAATGGGACAGCCAACTTAATACACCAAAGTGAATGCAAAAACATAGAACAATGTGTGTAATCATTTGTAGAGAAACAGTTTACATTTGCAATACACCTAATACAAGCTCATGCTAAAACTGTTACGTTTCAACAGGATTTACAGGTAAAATTATTACGACAACCTTTTTATGCTCAGCTTTTGTGCTCAGCTTCACTTCCGAGCATAATTTGTTAATACATTATTAGTCTGTGATAATATCTGTTCCCTCTGCCCATAGTGCTAAATTTTCCACTTCCCCACTTCAGGGTGGAAGATACATCATGAGATGCAGCGTAATGTCGAGTACCCACCTATTTATCAACACCTTTGGCATACATTCACTGCAAGACCATATACAATAATAATAATAAAATAATGAAGCCACATTTGAGAGGCTCATTTAAGTTTCAAAGTGATAAGACTATTCAATCGTATGCCATGGATTCATATTCTGATTGATAATAAACTAGCACTTTAGTGAGAATATTGGTGCCCAGCAGCTGTAAGTAAAGTTTAAAAACAACTTCCGATCGCAAACGGCATGACATGGCACTCCAAAATATTACAGCAGGAAATGTTAGGGGGTAATATTGTATATATGAAAAAAAAATAAAAAAAATAAAAATAAATATATATATATATATATATATATATATATATATGAATAGTGTAGTTCTGCCCTTTAAGCATATTCATAGGGTAAGTTTTCTTGCACATTTTTTTCTGTTTGCTTGTGAAAGCAGAGGAAGAGATTGTTTTTATATGTGGGAGATGGGCCTGATTTGATGCTGTAAATCACAAACATTTGCAAGTAATGCCCGCTGACCATTTTAATTCACTTAAATGGCACACAACCAACATTCGGTGTTGGAAAATGCTGCGATGAAATTTGAACACTGTATTGACCCAGTCTTGAGCAGAGATAATCAAAGGATTGTTAGAATCACTTGTAAGAATTATCCTTTTTGTTTTGTTTGTTAAAACTTTTAACTTTCACAGTATTCACTAGATTTCTTCCCGGTGTTGCAGCATTGCGTTTTATCATTGTCCACGGGGAATTACTGCTCATTTTAATATCGATCACACAGGAACTAAGTAGGAAGTCAGCCTTGTGGGGATTTGAGAAGAACATGCAGCTGGCTCTGATCTATTGCTCTGGCTAGAATAATCACTTTGCTATATTAGCATTATTCTAGCTGGTACTTGCATGACAACAATTTTTTTATGGCCTTTAACCAAGTGTCTAATTGGTAGTTAATCCGTTCTTTATGGGGTTTGCATGACTAATTTATTAGCAATTTAAGTGGAGGAAGATTACAGTAGGGGCGATTATAACCTCTCTGCAGGTCGTTCATTTTGGACGGCTCAATTACAGCTTCAGCTTCTTTCTGAATTATGAGATTGCACACACACTGCCACATTTGGTTTGTGTCAGTGTGCATTTCTTTAGCAGTGGCTTATTGATGTAGCATAATAGCCATTATTAAAATAAAGCCAACACATTCTGCCTGCTATTTAATGGAATGCGAAGATATTTTTGATATGGTAGATAATGTAATATTTTCAATCACAGAAAAATGTCGGTCTTGACTCATCATGTTACAACAACATAGCAACACATTCTTTATTAATTAAACTGCAAGTGTGTTCACTATACTTCAGTTTATAAACTGTTAGGCATTTATTTGCTTGTATTTACTGTACATAAACATATTTGTTAAATGAAAAAAGGCAAAATGCTTACACTAATCTATGTATGTCTGTTTAATCATACGTATCCTAACAATGATCTAATGCCTATCAGGATTAACATAATGTATTGTACTAGAAATATGCATATCTGTATTTATCCCCAGTCACACGTCAAAGCTAACCTCTACTTAACAGCACACACTATTAGTTGGCGCAGATTTTTGATGTCACTTACTTGAGTGTTGAGGTTTTTTATATAGTTTGAGTTCAGGTTAAATTATAGGTGTGATGGACTTTGTTCGAGATACTTTTTTTCATTTGTGCCATAACATTGACTTGTCAACATGTACAAACTTTGCATTGTGTTGCCTTTCCAGTGAATGTGCGTACTTGAATGATGGCATTCCAAAATTTGTAGATTTCACCTTTGTCTACCCATAATTACGATAAAACCAATGAGTATGGACTGTTCCTGAACTTCTATTGCTAATTTTGTTGTCTTGCTGGACAGATATGGCTGCAATTGTGCAAAAAGAGTTTGGCATGGGCCCTTACATTTTAGAAATTATGTAGCACATTTCTCAAATGATGAAAAGGTTTTCAGGCAAATAGAACATCTGTTTTCAGCTTACTCGCATTCATTTACCCATAGGGGAAAAGGTGCAAATATTGAACACTTGCACAATGAAAACAACTGGACGTATGTGCTAAAAGCATTGGAGATATTCCTTTTTTTGGTTTAGTGAATAAATGTCCAGTAGTTTCTCTTTTTCTTTTGATAATTAGAGAAGAGGGGGTCTTCCTGTCCAAGAAACATGTTACATATTTCCCACTGTAAATAGCATCACATAGGCTTTTCAGAAATGAAAAACGTCCATAGCTTTGCCCGATACAGGGGTACCCCACAATAATACAGTGGAAAATAAAAAAAGGAAAACATTCTCAGAATTATATTGGGATATGAGAAAAGAGTGGTTTTACATTAAGGTGGACAGGGGTGAAAGAGGACAAAATAGTCATGAAATTTGGGAAGGGCTAGAGAGCATGTTTTGAATCAGATTGTTTTCCTCCCTCCCTTGGAATCCTGTGTGATTCCCATAGGGTTTCCACAGGAAAATTGTAAAATGCAATCGGAAATAAAGTGTGTGATGAGAACGAGCAGGGTGAAGAGGAAAATAGGAGAGAAACACAGGGCTTTTACACAGTGGAGGAACAAGGGGCATAAATGTCAAGAGGCAATGGGGATGGGGAAGACTTTTTGTTAAAATTTAGATGGTTGGCACATTAATGTGTTAATTGGAAAATGCTTCATTTCCACAGGAATGGTTCAAGCAGAAATACAAGATGGCACTACAGTGATTGTGATTTTGCTTCCAAATGACAAAGGGATGGCAGTGGCCAATTGCCATGGCTGTATGGCTAGTAGCACATGATTCTTTAGCCCAATTGTTGCAACATAGACAGGGGCTTCACCCCAAGGCCATGACCGTCAGTATGCGGTTAGTTACTATTGTGGAGGCTATGTTCCACAATTGTTTATGATAGTTATGAAAGGTTATTTATAACACACTTGATACGCAGAGGTTTCTAAGCACGGACCCGGGGATCAAACTTGTGTTGCTCCGTGTCGTCTTGCTTTCAAGGTGAGCATGTTGCCGCTGAGTTATTCTCCTGAGACTAATTGTTGTAGAGTGGGCAGTGGCCACGGCTGAAGGCTGTGGAACTGGCCATGACAGCGACCTGGATAAGATATAGCATAACGAAAGCTTTGAAATTCAGTGAAATATAAACCTTTAGTTAAGAGAGGGTTAAGATTAACCAATTAATCACAACAATATCAATGAAATCCGGTTTGTGTGAGAAGTAATTACAATCTTTACTTGGAGTCCCCCTGTTGCTCAGCCATTAAACATATACTTAAGATCACAGAGGGAATAACAATGAAATAAAACATAATATGTAACATCTATGGGGGGTTGTCTGGTTTATGTAAGGAAGGCATGGTGTCAAGCATTAAGACAGGCACAAGTGATCACAGTTCAAGGGTGTTTATTGAACTTCAATCAGGTTTGAAAAATGCCTATCTAATCCTAAATCTAAAGATGGGAGCAAGCGACGAAAAGGTGAGAATCCAATGGATACCTGTAGGGTCTTTCTTACTGCAAATAGGGCCCATGGGATTGTGCGATCCCAGTCCTTCCCGTCCTTATCTTCCAACTTTCTTAGGATCATGTAAAGTGTTTTATTAAATCTTTCAACCAATCCTTCTGTTTGGGGGTGGTAAATTGAGGTTCTTAAGGTGGCAGTATGGAGAAATTCCTTGACTTCACCCATGAATTTGCTCATAAAATTGTATCCCTGATTCGTTGGAATTTCCTTAGGAAAACCAAGCCTGGAAAAAATATGGCAAAAGATGTTTTTAAATCTGCTGGGTGTGTTGTTCTGCATAGGGAATGTCTCAGGGTATCTGGTAGCATAATTAATGATTACTAGGACATATTTGTTACCCAGTCAAGAGTATTCTATTGCTCCAATGCTATACTTCCCAATTCGGGAGAAAGGGAATTCTATTATTGGTATATACGGTTCAGAGGGGCTTGCATGGGAATAGGCAAACTGGATTTCTGACATAGTTCCCATGTCTGAATGAAGTTCTGTATATCAGCATGGATACCTGGCCAGTAAAACCTCCCACTGATGGACACCTTGGTCTTAGATTGTCCTAAGTGTCACCCTGTCAAATGAGACACTTCAGGAAAAATGGAATGAGGGGACACACTGAAAATGTATGCCAGTGTGTTCTGAAACATATATGGAATCAAGCCAACAGGCAGCACAGCATTGCTGCAAAAGCCAACAATTCTCCTTCAAAATGAAACCCTTCCCACCCTTTCAAAATGCTGTGTTATGCTATTTCCATTTGTACATTCTGAAACCACTATAATGGAAATGGCACTGCCAGGCCCAGATAATTAATTGTGCCTCAGAAAAACCGGGCATAATTCCTGAATGGCAGCTCCTGTCAAAGTAGATTTGAAAGAAATCAACAAGCAACTTTCTTTTCACTTGCACAGGCACACACATTTATTTCTTGCCAAAATGTATCCAGGCGCAGCAGTTCAAAGAGACTTTTAACTGTTTGAGCCAGGTCAAGTGCAAATGTATCTATACTTTGGATAAAACCCCTGCGGCAAGGAAATGACTACAACTGCAAAGACAGTGTGGGCAATCTGAGGTGCTGCAAACTGAATTAAAGAAAGAAATGCTAGAAGTTTTTAACATATGTGGAAAAACGGGCTTTGCTGACTGAAGAGAAGAAAAAATGCCTATTTAAGACTCAATTGTTAATGAAAGCCTGTTTACTTAGCAATATAAAGGGATTATGTTAGTGGTAATAATAAACACATAGGCTATCTACTTTCGGAGGTTTGTTTAAGTCAAGCCCCAAAGTAAGAAATTAAACAGTTTAAAACACATGCAATGGATTTAAAAACTCTCAGAAAAAAACAGTCATTCCAGTTGCCAGCCATGAAACTTCCCAAAGGAAGGGAGATACACCACAAATCCAGGACACGTAGGTGCAAAGTGCCAGCTTGAAAAACTTTGAATGGGACAGGGCATTCGTCTGTGCTCCAGGCTGGGACAAAAGCAGTCCTGGGACACTCACCTGTCAATTGTGAAGGGGCAATAAAACCTTCAATTAAGACTGGAAACCCCCTTGCCTGGAAAGAAATGACAGCTGTTTGCAGTTGGAGGAAGAAAAAAAAACAGGATCTAGTAACAAAGGGACTGCCTTTTGGTTACACAGACTATGTTATAAAGAAACTTTAAAGACTTTTATTTCTATTGCAAGAATTAGCAAAAATGTAAAAAGTTTGCAGTTTGAAATCTAATTTTTGGGCTTTCTTTTAAAACTTGGTAGAACTCATTGTTGCATGGGGAACAGAAGTTACGAAATATGACAGATCCCAAGGAAAGTATTAATGTAGCAAACATAACATTATGTTCATACATCCCTGGGGACAATTTGCATTTGTGTATAAATTTGTGGAATTTTAGCCCAAATCTTTAATGTGTAAAATTACCAAAATGTATCAGAAAGGCGAAACAAGGTCCCACAGACCTGGGGATTGGACTGATCTTTGTTGCACATAATTTGTAAAATGTGTGTGTAATTTGCCAAGAGATTGCAAGTGAAGAAATGTATGTTTTTGGCAAAATCAGATTTTAAGTAAAATAAATGTCATAAACCTGACATCGTTCCCTTAGATATCCAACCGAGAGTGAGGTGGAGACTAGCTCCCCTGCCCAATCCAAGTAGTTTAGGGGTGGGCGTAGTTAACCCTGCCCAGCATCTACCTTGATGATGTCATTTTGCATTATAAATAAGGGTCCATGACAGGACTCTAGACATACACACTCTTCCTGATTTCCTACGCTGTGTTCTTGTTCTTGTTTCATCTTTCAGACTCCAGACTTCAACTACAAGGCCAAGCATTGCTGATCCTATTCCAGGGCCCACTGCAAAACCCAAGCATTGCTGATCCTGCTCCAGCAAGGCCTACCCTACATTATTAAAACCCACTAATATCCCAGTAACCAGGAGAAACTGTGGTACTTTTGGCACCCTAATCCAGCTTGGCTTGCTGCCACTCACTGCATGCTGATGCTATCCTGCTACCCTGATGACCTATAGTATCCAGTAACCAGAATTGCCAGTCCAGAAGAACTATCCTTTGGTATCCAGTCCCTGCTCAGCTGATCCTGTCCCGCTGATTTTGTCTGGCTGTCCGTTGTTAGACCAGATCTGTGTGGTGACCAGAACCGCTGACTGTTTGTTTGTTTGTTTTATTCGTATTTATATAGCACACAACAGTGCATAGGCATTGTGGCACTTGTTACAGAAACATGGTTACTTACAGAAAATATCACATCGCATTTGTTACATAGCATGAGCAGTTTGTTTAAAATAATATTACATTTGTCATGTGAATGTAGAGAAAGGATAATATATATGTACATAGATTACATTCTATTTATATTACATTTATATTACAATATACATATTAGGAAACAGTGGACGTGGTAACAGCTTTAGTTCAGGAGAGTGGTCTTGAGGTTTTTACAGAAAGCAGAAATGGATGCTTCAGCTCTTAGGGGGGCAGGGAGTGAGTTCCATAGTTTGGGTGCAATGTATGAAAAGCCTAGCCCTCTGGCTGTAGCTCTCCTGATGCGTTGTATGTGTAACTGGTTGGTGGACTGAGTTCTAGCGCGTTGAGGCGGTTCTTGATATAGCTTCAGCTAGATATGTGATTCCCTGCAAGAAAGCCTGTGCAAGTGCTGGTTCATTTTGCTGGGAGAAGGCTAGGTGGGGAAGGATGGTAGGTTCTTCTTCCCTTTTTGCCTCAGTTATAGATGGTTCGTCAGCTTCCCCATAGCCTAAGCTACCTCTCTCAGTATCTTCTGGTTCACACTCTATAAAACAGGGGAAAAGAGCCCTTTCAAGAATTCTGTGTGCAAATGTGTCCACACCATGTACCTCAAATGGAATTTCACCATTATTCTGTAGGAGAACCTTTATGTTTCCCCGGAAGTCAGGATCTATGATGCCCGCTAGGACATCTAGACCAAACTTCCAGGCTAGGCCAGGTTTTGGAAACAAGCTTATATACTACCCAGGAGGGGGTATCAAGACTAAGTTTATGGGAAATATTTCTCTTTTCCCTGGAGGGATAGTAGTTTCTCTACTGCTATGCTGCTATAGATATCAAAGCCTATTGATTCTTTCATGGTGATAGAGGGATTTGAGGCTCTATGACCAAGCTTCTGGAATTTGTCTCAATTGAGTTGCAT
Organism: Ambystoma mexicanum; assembly: GCF_040938575.1. Classification (NCBI taxonomy): domain Eukaryota; kingdom Metazoa; phylum Chordata; class Amphibia; order Caudata; family Ambystomatidae; genus Ambystoma; species Ambystoma mexicanum. Next base: position 431,774,572 of record NC_090939.1, on the reverse strand, counting down.
CCCACATCTGACACCATATGTAAGGAAGGCATGGTATCAAACAGTAAGACAGACACAAGTCATCACAGTTCAAGGGTGTTCATTGAACTACAATTGGGTTTGAAAAACACCTATCAAATCCTAAATCTAAAGATGGGAGCAAGCTACAACCATCAAATAATAATAATGCAGTCCTAGTGGTGTCTTGTCAAAATAAAAGGGCATATAGTAAAAAACCTATTGTCAAGCCTTACTTCTGAATCAAATAGTGTGGTAAACAATGTTATGGAAAAGAACAGTTTTCAAAAATAATATGTCAGGATTTTCAAGCCATTGGCCTCCCTTCCACATGTTTTCAGTACAGGACAATGCGGCACACTCGAGCATAGCACAGTCTCTGGCTTCTTTAGCATGAGTATGCAGTTCAAATCTCAGTATCAGGGCCTTCTATGTCAAAGTCTCTTTGACATTCAAAGTATCTTACTTCAGAGGGCCTGATGCAACAAACAAGCATTCAAAAGTTCCTTTTCAACTGATGTTCCTCTATTGGACTTGGACCAAATTCATGTACTTTTCAAAACTTTCCCTACTTCATCGAAATCAAAGACTTTCGACTGTGTGCAGGATTTGACTTGACCCATCGCAGAACCACTTTGATTCACATTTATTCGTTTGATCTCCCTCTGTCAGGATCGGAACAAATCCATCTACTTTTATCACTTGTCAGCTGGTTACCTTACAGAGACCTTCAATTAAGCAAGCACACTGTGCCAGACCTCTCTGTCAAATGTATTGTAGCTTGTATAAAAGTTCAATCACTCATCAGTAGTTTAACTTAATTTGCGTCTCTTATCACATCCATTTTAACAATGTTCCTCCCAGCACTCACCAAACAATGTTGCTGCTTGCAACCTCAGTCTTGTATCGGTCTCACCTACTCATCTGCTGTACTGCTTTCAGTGAAGTGGCTTTGTTCTTTGTGCCACGGATAGTACCATGGTGGATGGAGATTCTCCCCGCTTTGATTATTGACGTGGGAGAGCCCCGGATACCTCCGACACACAATCCAGGATTCTTCAGTCTGGTTTCCTGCTCTTACGCTTTCTCTCGAGGTTTCATGGATGTAACAGTTCCTTGTCGAAGAGGTCGAGGGAACTTCCCTCATTGTGACCCCTTTCTGTTTTCATTATCTTTCTCCTCTAGTTAAACTGCCTTTTTGGAACTGATGTTTCCTTGTGTGCTTTGCCTCTCCAAGAGTGTGCTCTCATGCTCCACCTTTTATCCATGTGGGGAAGTCTAATGGAAGTCAGGTGTGAATGATTGTCGATAATTGCCTGATCTCGCCTGACCATTCTATTGGGACCTGTTACACACCTCAGGTGTTTTTCCTTAGAGCATGATGTCAGTGAGAAAGTGCTTGTGTTGTAAATGGGGGGTAGAGTTCCGATATATCCTACCACGTACGATGACGTAAATGTGCTATAGGGAAGGAGAAACATTGTCTCACCATCTGGTGTCCCACTCCCGAACACCCCTCACCCAGGTGATCCTCCGGCACTGGTTCATCCCCAGGAACTGGATCCAATAGCAATGACCGTGTCCTGGCCACCTGGATGACAGATCCCTGGGGAAAAGTGAGTGAGGCACCTTCTGTTTTCTCACACTTATGATTGTCGTCACTTCCCACAGCCACCCAATTTCATGTGTTTTGTTATGATAAATAAAAATACGTATTTGCTATAAGGTTATGAGTCATAAACATCAATACCATAGGATCCTCGGTCAACAGCATCAATGTACCATCCACTGAAATGTATATTAAACAGTCGACAGGAAGCAGAAGTGATTAGGGCCTGTCTCAGCTCATGAAATATATTGCAACATAAAAACCCCAAGCACAGAGTCACACCTATAATATATGAAAAAAGCAAAATATCTTGTGATCAAAGTTGGAATTGAGATCCTCTTCCCCATGACCTAAAAACAAAAATCAAGCACATGCTTTGCAAAGGGAAACAAAAACAGTCCAAACACTCAAATGGAAGCATTGGGCATATTTGTACCACCATCCTGCACAATTAAACCAGAGAGGTTTCCTGGTTCACAGATTTTTGGAAATCCTGCCCTAACTAGAAGATCCCATGATACGCAGACTTATTTTCCTATAACTACTCCATCCCACTTTTGCTAAATCTTTTGATTATGTTACAAAACATGACAAATGCCATCAACCTTGAGTCTATTCAATGGCACCCTTGATCTAATGTTGGCAATTCTGTCAAGCCTACACACTCTTTGTTGCAGGATAAAATCTAGTCAAATAACATATATTAACTGCCCAACTCCTTTGTTGAAAAGCATGGCTTCAGTCATCTCACAGTCCTAATTTATCCTTACTACACATTCCCAGTTAACACTGCTTCATGTGAACTTCAGTACCACACCTGTATGAACATGTTATGAAAGTAATGGGAATGGCACTGGGCCACTGTGAGGGTAGGAAGTTCTAACTGATATTGGACATTTGGAACAGTGTACAGGGCACTGATTTCATAGATAACAAGGTGTTGTGTTCCCATGCACCACAAGTATATGTAGATAAGTAGATTACATCATCTCTTGTGCCCGTGCTTCACCTCCGTCATCCTAGAGGCAAAGCTGGAAGACTCTGCATGGCACTAGGTATCGTCCAAATAGCACACCGATGATATCAGAGATGTTATCCACTCAGACAACCATATCAAATGTACCTTTGCACGAAGTTGTGGAAGGATGTTGGCATACACCATCAGACATAGAAGAGCTATAAGTGTGAACACCATAAACGGAAGACATGATAACACACAGAAATCATGTAAGAATACTTAAAGAATGAAGGTGTAATCCAAGTAACAGATTAATCAAGTATAAAAAGATATAGATATCATCTATGCCGAGAAGATAAGTGAGATGAAGCTCAATGAGTGTATATATACAGAAATGCAAGCTATATGAGTTACACAGAAGCTTACTGCAGTAGAAACTATAACACAAGTAAAATGGCCATGATGCAAAGGTGCACTACGGATCATGTTAAAACTACCTCAGAGACAAACTAGGGATGCAGATCAGAAACTCAGCAGAAAACAGCTTCCTGCAAGGAGAAATAATACCTGTTTTACTGAGACTAAGGATGACACAGCAATACATAATTGGAAAGTACAAATGAAAGAAGGGCATATTTCTCTTAGATTAAGCAGAAGCAAAAACATCTGCAAGTGACAATTATTGGACAATCAAGAGTGCAGAAAGCACAAGTAAGACGGAGCAATCCAGTCTCCAGAGGCCAAGAGGAGTAATAGAACCCAGCATAATTAAAGCAAATAGCAGTAAAAACAAATCCCAGAGGAGAAAACAGCCAGTAAGGTCAACTACGAAGGAGAAGCCTTGGCTCATGGTGTAGCTGATGAGAGATGGTAGGCTAATTGACCAATGTGGACAGTGGTGTGATGTTCTCTTCACTTGCGTTTCATTCTGTTCACATGCTGCTAGCGAGCCGAATGTTCAAGGTTGGGAGAGTATGCCAACCAATCATAAGTGCTATATAGAAACAAGCTACACAATGTTTCAGAAGTCAACGTCCTTTTATTATTTTTATAATCGTTATTATATGTACTTCAAGGCGTGCATCCTGGATAAAGGGCAGCCACTCATGATATTAACACTTATACATACTATAGGTAGATATGTTTCCCTAACCAATCTCTCTGCTCAATAGAGTTTACTGTGTGGCACAAAGGATGACATCATAGCTGACTTACATCAAAGTACAAAGTGTTTGCATGAGATACAAGTACTCCAGGAATGTGTGTGCTGCATTGTGTAGGGTCACCAGATTTCCCTACTTTATTTGAGCTGACAAAAAAGTAGCACTTTGCCATATTCCTTGAGTCTGTCTGGTTATTTGGGTTTGAGGTCATTTACTATGGTAATTCCATTCTGCACATGAGATACACTCCAAGGTCCTACTGCACACATGCAAAGCTCAGGAAGGTAGGTACAGTAAGCAATTTTCCAGGTCACCCCGTAGATTTGAGGGTATGACACCACATACAAACTGGCAATTAATCTCTGGAAGACAGTAAAATAGTTTTGCTGAAATCCTGGTGCTTTACAATTGAATTTTGTGCCATATGACAACTGTTGTTGTAGCTACCATGAAGATAGCAAGCCATGCACTTGCCCTGATTTTCACATGACCTTGATCATGTGGTGAGTCCTTCATAGTACAATCTGTCAAGAAGATCTGCACCCGAGAAGAAGATCTGCAACTTAAATGAACAGTGACAGAAATATGTTTGGAAATCTTTATTTACATGACTACATCTATTACAACCAGCTTAAACCCACAATGCTGACTCAATGAAACTCAACCCTCCTTATGCTTGAGTGTCCCTGCAGACTGCCACCTTCATTAATATTCCCAATGGCTGTGTAGGGATATATCTACTGTGATATCATCTTTGGAACATTGTTCAATCACATACATTGACCGATTAGATTGGGGAAATTATACACACTTCAACAAGGTGGGATTTTCTGTTCTATAAAAGGTAAAACACAGGCGACACTGGTGATCATTCATGGATACTTACTGAAAGGAACTACTTGCTCACTCACTGATAGATGGAGAGAAAGAAGAATTGAAAACAACAGGAAGGAGAAGGAATACATTTGCTCTCTTTTTCGATTCTTTGATGGATTATCAGTAGAGACTAAAAGTGAGGCCTACCAGGAGTTAAAGTCCCAAGCCTTCTTCAATGGAAAAGAAAGTGGACAGGCTGTGGAGAAAAGACAATCCTATCTTACTGGCTGATGCCCACTTGTTCCTAGAGAGGGAGAATTGAACCAGTCCTTAAGAGGTTGTCCACATGTCTGTGATCCAACTAAAACAAATCCTGATGTGAGTATTATCTATAACAACAATCAGAGGCATTTTGGTGTGTGGAGGTTAATAAAAATTAGTATAAATAAATACCTCTATAAATAAAGGAATACATAAATAAAAGGGAAGTCATCTTGTGGGGAGTGATCCTGTTAAGGGAATTTGAATTAATCCCAGCCCCTGTAATTTGTTAGTATTGAGGTGTGGGAATAGATACATTAATTGTGCATCCCGACAAGGTAGGAAACATTTTAGAAGTTTATGTGCTTCTCGATAAAAATCCATTTTACAGATGAGGTCCCATTGTGTGTATACAGTTAGATCCACCCGACCCTTTATAATAAACTATTAACAGGGGTCAAAAAGGTCATTTTACACTGTGCTTACCTAGAAAAAGAAGACAATTGAAGTAATTCCTAGTTATATCATCAAGCAGAATATTTATATTAATGCAGGTTTGCTCAATATAAAAGGGAGATGGTGATTATTTGCTGTCCATTTCTTTCCGCTGCTCAAGGTTCCCATTGAACTGAAGGAAGGTACATTTTGTAACTGAATAGAAACATCACATAAGGGACATTTTCCAACATACTGCTGAACATACATCTTCCATAAAAGCCATTCACATACCCCAGGGTCCAATAACTTGTACAATTGAATTGACACTCTGACCTTTCTATTGAGTAAAGGAGGGTGGCATTTTGAATAAAAGAGAAGTGTTGAAAAGTGGAAAGGCTGGGATATTTCAACTAATTTGTTTTCTTCACAAATGAAATATTTTTTCTGGATGCTAATGCACCCAATCTATGGTGCCTGCATGCTCAGGGTGAATTAAATGCATACATACTTATGGTGAAGTGTGTGTTACTAGAGTTTATATTTCCATATCTCTTTACGGAACAATTTCTGTATATGTAGTCTGGTTCAATTATTTACAACCCTGTGTGTTTACTATCCTCAAGGTGGAGGGAAGCTATGGTGTATCAATTATATTAAACTAGGGTCCCAGATTCTTAAAGTGAACTGTGTTAAATAAAGGAAAATCACGTGTAACTGGTTTGGGTTGGGTGGAAATTCTCCTGAGTTAGCCCAGTTGAAACATAATACAGAAAGTTTGCAAATACGTTATTATGTTGCTCTGTTAAAAGCGACAATTACAATGAAGAATGATTTTGTTCCTCAAGCCAGTTTAGGACCAAACAGCCAAATGGCATTACCCTGACCCCTTCTGGTCACTCAACAAAGCTAAGGAGGGGAATGGCTTGCTTTCCCCTGAGAAAAGTGTGAACACTGGCTTTGATGCTGACCATTAAAGCTAATGACTTTGCCTGGAGTTGGTTCTCAGGAAGCCACATTTTTCAAGCAAAACAAATGCAAATTATAAGTTCCATCTGTCTCTGATCTTAGGCTAAAACCCTTAAAAATTAAATGTATTTGCTCTGCGAAGCGGCCTGCAGTTGCTTCCTATCAAGTAATCTACACCCACCATCAGCCAGGAGAAGGAAATGTAGTACCTTTGGACAGAGGATGTCTAACACAAGGGACAGGCAGATGCTGGAACCACTCATGGAGGGTCTGACGGAGTCATAAATGGCCCTGCCGGCAACTGAATTTCAAAGGAATTTTGCAAAGACAACCCACCATCATCATGAGTCATAAATGCCCCTGCTCTGATGACCTCAAAGTAACTGATTCCAAAAGAAGCAGGCTCCTCACACTCCTAATACATTTTAGCCTTATTACAATCTCATGCCAATTTTCAATTATATATTTGTGGGATTTTAGATGCAGAGGAGTTGAAAATCAACCCTGGCATGTGGGTTGTGAAATGAAAAAGAACAAAAATAGTTCCCAGTTAAGAACTCCCGTCCCTGGCACACTATCAAAATGGCTGAATATACAAGCCAAGTTCTGCATCAATATTTTGAGAACGTTAAGTTCTCCTTGAGGTGATAGATCTTCTACCACATGGTCCTAGACTAGTCTATCTAATTTCTCTTCACAGGTCTTCTGTGACAAGATGTTTACCACTGCTCAGATAGTTAACCTAGAAGGTTTTGCAGCCAAGCACTGCTCCACGTTGCACTTGGCAACTCCACAATCCACGGTATGATTTACATTTGTACTACAACAAGGTTTTGAGAACGTTAAGTTATCTTTGAGGTTACATATCTTCCTAACATACCACATACTAAAAAAATATTTTTAGATATGCTAACACGGACCACCTACAAGAACATTATCCTACGAAACAAGTTTCAACTCAATTGTACCATTATGAAAATGACACCACAAAACTAATATCTACTCACTCGCTAGGAGTCATAATTTCCCCTTGGAGGACACAGTTTCCAAGCTGATACTGGTTAGAGTGATAGCCACACTTATGGCTACTTCTATGACCTTGTATACTTCCCCAAATCCAGGATCCCTTACTGACCCCATTTCCATCTTTTCAAGTTCGGAGTGTATATTAGGATTGTTCAAGAAAGGTTCTATCTTCAAGGAATAAGGAATCCATGTTTTGATTGATAAAGAAATGTCAATCTTCCATTAACAACATCTCAACCGTTGTACTACTGCATAGGTGACAGGAAGCAGGTTAGTGCATTTCCTAACTAGTGCCATTGCAACCATCTAGTATATTCTCATTAAGCTAAGAGTAATTAGAAATTGGGTTCTATAGAAATATGGTTTAAAAGGTCTAACTTCCAGTTCGAAATACATGGTCAAAAAGTAAGGTCATGCCAATGACTTCCATAGATGGTTTGTAAAAAAACAAATGAGAAGTTTAAAAAAAATGTTTTCGATTTTGGAGAATATGTCACTACAAGAGTATAATCAAATGTTGACATTATATTTAGATACTTAAACATTTTTAATGTACGCTTGATTTTTTCTCATAGATTAAATTTGAAAACATTATTCGTCCCTGAAGAAGAGAATTATCTCGAAACGTGTTGGGCCTAATTATTTGTTCTAATACAAATTGTATATAAAATTATAACCTATCGGGGAAGTGTACTATTTATAACAGAACTGTAAATGCAATTTTGTTTAAAATGTTTTTCCAAAAAAAGTTTGAAAAAACCCCAAATATATTAAAAACTGTTTTGTTTGTATATTCAGCCATTTTGATAGTGTGCAGGAGACGGGAGTTCCCTAACTGGGAACTATTTTTTTATTACTCAAAGTAAATGATACCAGATGTTCTGTTACCATGCAGAGGAATTGGAGATACCATTTAATTTTTTTTTGTAAACTGCCTTTTAAATTTGACATACAGAATCAAATGTTTGCTTAAAGCTTTTGAACAAAAGGTCCTAGAGTCTTTCGATTAGCTGAATGTAAAACAACATTTCTTTAATGTTTGTTTCATTATGTAAATTAGGCGAATGTGGATATTGACACATATAAACGGATCGTGCCAGTGATGCGTAGATACTACAGATTGTGATGTTGAACCGGTTACTCTGAGTAGGGAATTGAATTTTTGAGGAAAAGTATCAGAGGGTAAAAACTAGACAATCTGTGACCGTCAAATGTTGTGCCAAGTTGAAAATTGCATTAATTGATTTACCTATGTGAGAGTAATCTGAACATCCAATTAGTAACATGTTCACATGTGAGGAATATGGTGTTTTAAACAAGTTTTAATTGTTTAATCTGTACTGTCAGAGATGTTTGTTATATCCCAGGCTTTCTTCAGTGTGAGAGACAGCAAACATGCCACAATACAGAAAGAGAGAAACCAAGTTGTGGAGGGAGGCTAACCCCATCTTTTTCATTGATGCTTACCTATTCCTCAAGAATGAGTAATAAACCAATACTTAAGAGGGTGTCCACTGGTCTGTGAGATAGCCAAAAGAAATCCCTATAAAATTATAATATATAAGGGACATAATGTTGAGGGGAGCCATACTCTAAAGGAGAATACATTTAATCCCAGACCTTTTTAATAGCGAATGTACATGTGAATGGTAAATTAAATTAACGAGATAGATTTGCTGCGTCCTTCTCTGTGTGATGATCAAACATAGAAGAAGTATTCTGGAAGAAAAAAGGCTATCTCACCATGTACATTGTTAAGAGTTTCAATCATGTGATGCACTCTGCTCTCGGCCTAGTGTGGAGCACAATGTAAAAACGTATTTGATATATGGATTCAATTATTTGAAAGATGTACCACTCGTATCACACCCCTTATTTAAGAATACCCCGGGTCACGCTGCACCAGAAATCAGGCTGGTTTGTAAAATGTATTATTTATTTACTTAGTTAAGATCAAAATCACAATATATGTTTTAATAGATACACAACAATCACCAATGGGGTGACAGAACACAGAATGATATATTTAATACACTAGGACTAAGTTATGAGCAAACAATTGCAGCACAGACACTAATACTTTTCTGTTGGTTTCAGATCAGATAGCACAATGGTTAAAAATTCCCCCTGCAACACTTCTCAACACCCCAATAGGCAATGCAAAGAGATGGAAGGAGAGAGCGGTATTCAGGAATAGTACAGGTCAAACAGTGTCGCACTTCCCACTTCCCCCTTACACAGAAAGAGAAAAACGAAGTGGGCTTTTCAACTGTCAGAAAGACTTTTAAAGTGGCTGAGCAAGACTCTAAATGTGTGGAGAAATGCTTAAATAGTTGTAAATTTCTATGGGAGCCGCTTTGAACAGTTGCACACAAACATAAGCAATGATTTAGTCAGCAGAAATCATTTGCAATCTTAAAATCCAAGTGGGAAGCAGTTTCAATCTCTTTTACACGTGTACACATTTCTCAAAATGAAAATTTGCCGCAAACTTTTCCGTGCATGATATTCGCGATAACGGGAGAACATTTGGGCTCTATGGATAGATATGGATGTTAGCTACAAGTAAAAGTTGAAATTTCTTTTCTATCACAAAAACGGAGGGAGTTATAGCGATTTTAGTAAAGGCCGTTTTTGCAAGATAGGTGCGTGAATAGAAAGAGACGCTCTGGTCGCAGCACGGCACAGGACTGGACAGGGTCAGCAAGGCGCTCTGGTCACAGCATGGCACAGGACTGGATGGGATCTGCCCTTCTTGGTTCTGAGGATCTTTCAATTCAGCAGGCAAGCATTAACAGCACAGCCCAGCTGTATTATGATGCTTCCCCTAGGCTTTTGGGGCTCTGTTCTAGAATTTGAGGCCTAGCTGAGAATGGTTCAGCTATGCAATAGGCCCTTGCTTTGCCAAGTTTATGGTGTCTGGAGCAATGAAGATGTAGATCAGGAGAGCAAGTGGATCTGTCTGTCCCTATGTCTAGTCAGCTTTCTCTATTTATGCTATAAAATGACATCATAAAGGGGAGGGGGGTGTGGGCCGGATTAGCTAAACTTGCCCCTTTGAGCTGGGATAGGGTCAATACTTCATCTCCACCTTGCAATTAGAGTGATTGGCTCAAGGCTGGGTGATGTCACGTTTTATGATTTGCTTTACAATCCTCAGAGACCTCCCTTTAGCCATTGGTCTCCAAGTCTGATTTTATCATAAATGTACATTTCTACATTGGTCATCTTTATACATATCACACATAAAGATGCCATATTTTACATAGCAGCTATTCCTCAAACCCCACAACAGATTTTTGCCCTTTTAGCTATGAACACACTTTCCGATTTTTCTGAAAATTTCCACAAATATGCGTGTTTAACTTGGGGACATGCATGTAAATTTTTTGCAATTATAACAGTCATACATTTTGCATAAAATCACATTTCTTGCCATTCCTGTCCAGAACATGTCACAAAGTTCTGCCGCCTCTTCCCACATGCAGCCAGAAATTAAATGAACAGCTCTGTCATTTTTATATTTTCACCATATTGGATAGCAAGTTATAAGTCTTTTAAAATGTGTTCTTTGTTCAGGTTCAGCAACAGATGGTCGCTTGGCTCCACCCCTTTGTCTCCCCTGGGATCCTAAGGCATCCCCTTTCTTGCTTGCTCCTTCCAGAGGCCATTTACCACCCCTTTTCACACTTCCAATTTCCTGAGCTGGAGGATGTCCATTGTTTAGTCCTGGGCTAACCAGCAATTAGCACCTCCCCATGAGTTTCAGCTGACAGGAGGGCCCTCCCTCTGGGAAAAAAAAACTGCATTTCCAGTTCTTGCATCTCAACCAGGTTTAATTTAATTGTTAAATTTGTTTGGCTTTTCCTTTGCACAAAACAAACTTGTTGTCTCAAATAACAGATAGAATTCTCATTCAAGATTTTAACCTATGCTATCAAAAACAACTACAATGTGGGTTACTATCAGTAACAGGCCTCTTATATTGCAAACATTCGACTTTTAGTTTATAACATGTTAAAGTTTAATCAGGAAGGGCCATGACAGCTGTCATCACAGGTAGCCCTCTGCTGCACAGAGATTTTTTTATAGATCCACAGGCTGGCCACTTTTGCTGTGGAGATCTCTTTATGCACTTTCCCTTTTATGGACCTTGTAAGTTCACAGTGATTCCTTAAACTAAGTGAATTGTAGCACCCAGCGAGAATTTTGAATATTTGGAAGGTGTTCTGTACAGGCATTCTGAAGTTTCAGCAGCAATGAAAAGGTGATTTAAAGCAATATTTGGAGTTTCATTTAGCAAAGCACTGCTTTTTCCTTCTGCACTCCACTTTCAATTTTTGTGGAGCCCAGTGACACATTTCAGTAGTGAGAGCTCTGTTCCACCACTGACAACATGCGTGGCAGATTGGGCAGCCATCTTTTTGGTGCATTGAAAAGCGCGATTTTCAGGGGTTTTGGCGCGCATAAGGGTTTTGCGGCCATTTTGCTGTTTCTGGCACCACCATAACAGAGTGATACAGCATAGCAGAGCAAAAGTGGTTCAATACATCCACAACATACCTTGAAAAATAAGTTAATCAAAGTCATTTATGGTTGCAATAACCAAGCAGAATCCTGTTATTAGTACTGAACTGCTAAAGAAAAAGGAAAGCATTATTAACTGCTACCCATTTTCACACCTTTGTATTGCCACTGAAAATCATACTCATTTTTACATGTTAATGCAAGAGAAGATCAATTGAATGGAATCTAACAAACATAAATTTATATTTGTGTAAGTAAATCACCCACAGGAATGTTAAGTAGCTTGCCTTTCATTGAGTTTTCTATAATGTTGTTTCAAATTCTGGCAAGACCATTGAATGGAAGGGGGAGTTTATTTTCTAATGAATCAGAAATAGACTGACTTAGATAGGCAGGGATGTTCTCATATAATTTGGTTTCCTGTAAAATGACAATTTTATCCTGAGCCATCAATGCATGGTGAATGTACGCAACAAATGTACATTGGGTGATGTGTGTGCTTCAAACGTCGACCTTCATGTAAATGTAGCATAACAAAGTGATTCAAACAGTGTATTGATCATTCTTCATTTTAGTAGGAATTTTGTAGATGCATAATTTGTTTATTTATAAATGTATTCAATTATTTCTATTTTATCAATAAAAAGACCTGCCGTGCAATCCTGTGTCCTTCTTGTCCTGGAATGGGAGGTAGGTTTTATGGACCCAGGTTCCTAAAAATAACTTTATTAAATAAAAAAAGATTGTACATGCCTGATTTAGGGTGGGTGAAAAATTACCCCAATTAGATGTCGCCCAATTAAAACATACATTCTGGACCAGAGGGACAGAGCCTATGGCAAAGATCACTAACTTAGGGGGTAATTCATGGATTATTTGCACCAAAAAAACGGGATTTGTGTGCCATTCTGCCCGCAAATCCCGATTTGTTAAACAGGGATTTGCGGGCGGAATGGCGCACAAATCCCGTTTTTTTTCGGTGCAAATAATCCATGAATTACCCCCTTAGTGTGGGACTCCACCAATGCAAAGAAGGGTATCAGAAAGTGGAAACTCATTTTACTCACATTATGACACTATTTCAGTGGGCAACACAATAAACATGTTTACAGTGGAAAAGCAAAGGTGGTTTTCATAGAGATTCCTCCCCCAGTCTAGATTGTTCTTTGTATCAGGATGCCCATAAGAATTCCACAGGCATACTGTACACCAGAATGCTGGTGGATATAATCCTGACACATGTGATGATGATCCACTGCAATTTGGGGTTGGAAGTAGTTGGTGTAGACACATGTACTTGTTCAATTAGCTGTGGACATTCTGAAGTCCTCACGGGCTAGGATGGACTTTAGTCATGTATTTAGCTCTGCTGGGGCTATTGTCTCAGAATACAGGGGATGCCTGTAAAACAGAAGTTAGATAGAGTACTTTTATGAAAACGAATACTCATAATATAGCCAAAGACTATGGTGAGTGGAAGGAAGCACCAGGCTCATCACTTGGAAGAGCACACCATATATTGCTCAGATGATGATATGTCTGAAAGCCAGCTACAGTTACACAGAAAGTAAGTAGAAATAATGGTGTTGAGTATACAGACAAAGGTGGTGGTGATTTGACTATGCCACTATGGGCTGATATACAAACATTATTGATAAGCTAACTCTCAGTCTTGTCAACTACTATAATGTCATGTATTTAGCACTTTGCATAGAACATTTTTTAAATATATTTATTACCCAATTGAAATTGTTACTCATTTTACCAACCGTGTAAGGATGAATGGCTGAATCCACCTTATCAGCATTTGAGCCTGCAACCCACAGAATAGACTCAGAGCACAGCTGTGAGTGCTCCATCCGCGGAGCTATCTTACTGGCTAATGAAGTATTAGAATTGAGACTGTGTCTGAGTTGTTTGGTAGAGACAAATACATCAAAGAAGAAAGTCCTTTTTCAGGGTGAGGCCCTTCATGTATTTAAGTGCATATCACCAGTAGAAATGTTGGGTTATTTTGCTTGACTCAAGCAAGTACTAAACAATGTAGACAGTTTCTTTGTCCTAATATCACACTAACAAAATGATCAGTCTGCCTCCACGTATTTGCCAACAGGGAGCACCACTCTATAATTCCCAGTACCACAGTCACAAATTAGAGAGTCTGCAACAATGTATTTAGTTTTACCACCATGCTGAGCTTACCTGTATTCCTAGTGCCACCCTTAAAAACAGATGGTTCTGTTTCAATGTATTTGGCTGTAGGAAACAGCAGAACCCCTCTGTAAGTTCCCTCACCCACAAAACAAAAATAACGTTCTGCTTTAATGTATTTGGCTCTACCAAACAAAAAAGCCATTCTCTAAATTCTAGTACTTTATTCGCAAACTGAAGCTTTTGCCTCAATTGAGTTTGCTTTATCAAACAGCAATGTCACTTTTTAAATCCTAGGACCACTCTTGTAACCAAAGCTTTCTGCCATCATTTATTGCCTATACCTATCAGCAGATTCACTCCTTCATTAGGTGCCACACTCTCCAACTTGTCATTGTCCCCCCTTTTACTATCCTCTTTCACAGCCAACAATAAGAGTGTTGGCTGGTGATGGAACGTGTGCTTTTCCTTGGCATTCATCACTGTCAAAATGTCCAGCTTCCACCGACTGGTGGATGATAGAAGATGCAGGCAATATGTGACTTTGTTTCTCCTTTGTTGCACAAAAGGCACCACACCCTGAACTCTACCACCACCATCTGCTGTTACGACCATCAAACTAGATCATAGGAATTGGTGATGCCAGTGGGCCGTGCCCTCCGGTGGCAGGCATAGGGTTCGGTAATACATTTTGGGTTGGCCTCCAAACAGGGCAGCATATGGGCTGCTTGCTAGAGCCTGACCAGTGTTGAACTGGCATGTTGCCTGACAGACTATTATTTCCAGTGTCACTACTGGAGGAGGGTCCTGAAGTAGCAGTGGCTATGGCATGTGATATGAACTTCCCAAACCCATCTTTGTTCCACAGCTTATAGTGCTTAATCAGCAATAAGGTAGCCAGGTGCTCTAGCTTGTGTTACCCACTCAAATTCCTTCTGGCAGGAGTTGAATATTACAGTTGAATATTACAGTCATACCGTCTGGCAAGCTGAAGCCATCCTACAGCTATGACAGAATGGGTTAGGATTTCATGGGTAGAGATTACTTCAGAACTGCCTTCACCCTATTTAGAAACTGCTGCTCCTGCTATCACATAGTAATACAATACTGCAGAGGCCCTAGTCCCCTCCTTCTTAGCCATCTGCTTTAGGACCATCTCTTTCTCATCCACGTGGTCTTTTAAGGTTTACTGCAGCAGCACCATCACCAACAAATGTACCTCTGTGGATGCATCTCCATGGTGCTCCTGGGTTAATACATCACTCCTGCCTACACCAAGGTCAATTTATGTGTTCACACATTCGGCATGAAATAGTGACATGACCATGCAGTTTCCATGACCTTCCCCTGATTGGTAGCCCAATCCACCTCAGAAAGCACGTCACAAGCACTTTAAACCACTTTGGACCCAGATTTGGTCATATCCAAGGTCAAACCTCTCTCACCTAACTCTGTTCATACTCTGTTCATACTCTGTCACAAACTTGGTCTGCCCTCCTCACTCTCTGCCTCCTCTGCCTTGGAAGTTTAGATGTAGTCAAGCTCTCCCCAGCTCGTCTTGAAACTAGTAGAAGCTTTTGACTAAAGCGTACAAAACAAGAGACGCAGACAGGAAAAGAGATTGACAGAAATGGAAATGTGATCTCACAACAACTAAGTGGTAGAGTAAGTGATTGATACACTTGTGTATGGGTGTGTTATAAATGCCATATCATATCACACCATATTGACTAATAAACAGCACACGAAAACGTCTTTGGTTCACAGAAATTAAAGTTGTTATGAAAATTTGTTCATATTTGGTTGGTGACATAAAGAGAAAAAAGGAGCAAGATATAGTACACTAGGATTTTTTAAAAACAATATTGGGGTGACACAGCAGAAAATAGAGGATGGAAAATTACAATAGGAACTTCTTTTATAGATTTATTTTTTTACAAGGTATTAAGCGTAAAGAGGGAAGTTTAGAGAGGTAGCATAACAATACCCACAAGCAGACAAAATGTGTTTAAACAGTGATCAATAAAAACACAGGGCTCATTAAACAACACAAATAAGCCGCACATCTAAAAATCTCACACACATGTAGCTGAAACTAGCCAAATACACTCCAAAACTCCTTCAAAAGCACCAGTGAGCCTGTCCTACCCTGTCCTACCCTGTCCCAGAACCTCCTCCCTTGACAATCAACCAAAAATCCAAACGGGAAGCAGGAAGCAAGCTGGGCAATAAAAAGTCAACTCTGGTCTCCTGATTGGACGGTGGGACTCAGACTGCATCTTGAGTTGTGAGGTGGGGTTCTGCCCTTGATAAAAACCCATCGGGATCCCACATGGCATGTTAGTCATTCCCAGACAAGCTTAACTTCCCGCAGGGCACACACCACTCACACACCACTCACCCTCTGTCTGCATGTTTTATCATTTCCACTGAACCACACGGTTACCCATTAAGTATCACACATGCATGTTATTAAAGTTTAAGCAGACACATTTTGCGTTTAAAAGCCATTTGCTCAACATTTCCATTGAAGCAAAAATCTAATTTTTCGCAGGCATACAATCAGAAATTCACATCATAGGAGAAATCAGACACACATTGTATACCTGGCCATGAATTGAGCCTTTACAGAGTTTTAGCAATGCAAATTATTGATTGTACTGCAAAGGGCTACGTGGATTGGAAGAACATTGGAAGAACATTAATTTGTACAGGAGTGTAAGGTGGTGACTTGCAAATGAAGAAAAAATAACAGAGGATTTTGAGAGGCTCCTGAAACACTATGCTGCAAACACAAGTCACTTGGGAATGCATTATTGTAGGCGGCAGTGCCCTGCAAGGGAATAGATTAACTATTGATTAAGTCAAATAGTTTCTGGCGGACATTCATCATTGCAAAATTACAAAATAGTGCAAAAGGTTTTTCAGTCCGAAGGTCACTTTGACACTCATCAATGTAAAGTTGGTGTAATGGCAAAAAAAATGTCAAGGAGTCAAAATGATTGCTGGAGAAGGACTTAATAGAAAGAAGAGAAAAAAACACCAACACATTATACAGTATTAATCTAAAAACAAGCCTGTTGTGTGACACCTATGTTCCCAGGGACACACAGGTTATAGAATGTACAGACAATGGACATTTAGTTGTTGTGGGTGAGAGAGATCTATACACCATTCCGATGTCAGTTTCTGTTCAACTTGTATTCTCAAGACTGCCATGTGTGCATATGACAGACCTGCAATTCAGGCTTTACAGACACAGACGATCATTTGGATAACAGTGCAAAGTGAGAGTGGACGTTTTAAAGCATTGTCTGACTTTCGCAATAGGAAGTTACAAAACATGTCTGTTAAACCTGGTGAATGCTGTACTTCACACTGCAAGAACATGTACCTGCGTCCCACCATGTACACACGGGTGGGAAGACTTTGTAATGGATTCCTATGTAATCAGCCCGCTGATAGCCATTGCTACGATGCCATGTCGTGGAAGCACTCACTATACAGCACTATTTTCTTTATTCAAATAGCAGTGTGAAGTGCACCAGTTACAAAACAAGAAATAAAAAACGGTTTCAACTCCATTCCTTTGTATGCTACAAACATACAAAGTCCAGTACAAGTCATGAAATCCGCTACATCAATCAACGTGATGTCCATCCCACAAAATAGCTTCCTCTCGCTTAGCACGTGCTCTTTTCTTCATGCTGAGGACTGACACCGGCTCATGTAAGTACTCTTCTCTGATTCGTTTATAGTATGTTTTGGAAGGAGGAATTGTCTGTGGCATTTAGGAGAGGCTGTATCCGCTGGCCTTGTTATATGGTGAACACTGCAAAGTGTTCTTCCCTGGACACGGATCAGTGTTTAGATTAGAGAAGCTACCCGGTCTCGTGAGTGGGCCCTCCTGTGTTTGAGGAAAGGACTCGTCAGAATTGAGTTCGTGCAAACACATTGGCCCGATTCATGCTATTTTGCCGGGTTCAAAGTGAATTTGCACTGCTGAAAAGTGACTTTGTAATGCCGACACACATAACCTGATTCACGGAACTGTGCACAATGTATTTTGGGCGTGCAAAGTCTGGGCAAAGTCATTTTGTACTGCAGAAATGACTACGCACAGACTTTCCCCGGACATTGAACTGCAAACATACTTTGCACAATTCCATGAATCAGAGTTTGTGTCCGCAATGCGTGCAAATTCACTTTGAAAAAGGCAAATATTCCATGAATCGTGGCCATAGTATTTTTTCGAGAACTGAGCAAGGTGTACAATGTATTAAATGTGGATACTTACACTGGTGGCGAGTTTGGGAGATATTGACTTCAAAGAGGTCAGGGGCCTAGACTCCAGAATGAGGCTGAGATGGCCAATTCTACTCCAAATGATCCTGATGACTGGAGGCAGATGTTTATTGGGCTGTATAGCTACTGTAACTTTGATGCAAGTCAACTAGAAGCCCTCTCCACAGCAATTGATATATCTATGGAAAAGGCAGTCATCCTTATTAAAGAGGCCACGCAAGTGTAGGTTTCTGGAGGGTGGGGGTGAAAATAGATGACATGGGGTTGACAGCATTTTCTAAAAATGCCCTCCTCCAAGTCGCATGTAGGGTTGCCATGCATGGTTCTGCCTCCGTTTACTCACCCGAGGGCTACTACGTCTGCAGTCCCATCCATAGAGGCTTGTTTCCTTGCTCTAAATAGTCCATCAGGCCAGTAGGAGTCCACGGCCAGGTGGGCCTTACACTCGTCACATTTAGATTTCTGGCATATGTTGACCGCAGGAGACACTGCTCCAGGGGAGGATGATGAAGTGAAGGTGTGGGAGGAAAAAGATTGAATTGCAGTGGACCAGTGCCGGGGATTGCGACTTTTATGATTTCAGACTACCAAAAGCAGAGTATTCTCCACCCTGGGTCCCTAGCTCACCATCGTTCAATGCAATAGGCTCCTGTGCAGGTGGTGAGAGAATATGCAAACTGGACACTTAGAAAAACATTCCATCTCTGTTTTCCAGATTAGATCACAGTGTGCAATCTCCCTTGCATTGTGGCTAACACTTAGATGGTGGATAAGAACATTTGACTATTCTTCTCTATATATGGGAGGGGGTTCTGCAAATGTGCCAACAGGGATTGGTTTTCCTGTCAAGTGAAGGTTCACAATGAAGCAGGCCCTCTGGTTAAAAAAAAAAAAGAATCAGGGGGCCCGAGGTTGGCATGCTCTAACCTGATGATTTTGTGAAAGAACTGGGTAAATATGCAACATCATTCATGCCCACAGAAAAAGCTGAAGCGCCAATTCAGAAAACATTTTCCCCTCACATCTCTGGGAGGGTGGGCCTTCTAGAGGTGCTAGAAAGGGCACAACAAACCACCTGTCCAGATCAGCGAGCATCTAGCACAGGAAGTGTGTAGGCAGGCAGGACTGTCAGCCCCCCCCTGCCATTTACTTTCCCAACAGAGGCCAATCCTTTCAGAGGAGAGAATTCAGAAACCAAAAGGGTAGTGAGCAATTCCCTCACGGTCAGTAGGTAAATCCTCCCGAGAGGGGTCGTCTTTGGGGTCATATTCGACAATTGTTCAACAGTTGGTGTGGGGTTCCTTTAGACCCAAGCATGTTGCAGATCATATGAGAGTTCAGAAAATACCTAACCAGTGCTTCTCAAGTAACAAGTCAAAAGTAGGAAATCTCTGTGTCCCACCAAGAACAATGATGGGTTTCCCATTCACTGAGGGAAATGTTGGGGAAGGACGCTATAGATAGGTTTTAGTTTGACCCACAACACAAAGGTTGGTCAGCACATCTTTCTGATGCACGAAATAATCAAGCGGATCCATTCAATACCCAATCTAAGATCTCTAAACCAAATCATTGTGTATTGGTTTTTCAAAATGGAAACAATGGTGCATGTGAAAAGGTTATTGCACCTTCGGGGATGAGCTAGCCTGGGTGATTACCTGACAGTTCTGCCTTTAAAGGAACACAGGAAATGCATCCAGTTCTCCAGGGAGGGCCAGCGTTACTGAATCAATGTGCATCCTTTCAGTCTAGCATCAACACCCTGGTTCTTCACAAAATGTTTAAGGTGTAGGTGTGTTTCTCCGCTCTTCTGGACTTAGATGACTTTTCAATCATGGCACCGTTGGTGGTCAGCCTTTTGTGTAACTTGCGGTTTGCAATCAACTGGGAGAAGTCTCAGGTCGCACCTCTGAAAAGACAACGTGTATTGGCTTTATTCTAGATAGCAGTGGCTCCACCTTAGACCTGTCTTGAGCCAAGGAATGGCTTATATGCATGACGATACACTGGAGTCTGGCCCTGCCAGTGTGTTCAGTCTGGTTACTAGCCATGATCATGGGTCAGATTTCCTCTTCTATCCAGCCTGTGTTCCTGGCACCCATCCACTACAGGATACTCCAGGCGCTAATGGATCAGGCTTTGCAAAAACGATTTGTTTACACTTTTAACCCACCCTGTCCTTTCTATCAAGTTTTCATGTCCATCATCAGAGCACTAATCGGAAAGCAGTTCTTTTAGAAATGTATTCGCCTATTCATTGAAGTGGGGATGTTGGCTGAGACTGGTGGCCTTTCTCTTATTGGTACGAAGATTGGTGGCTAAGGTGGAGTGGTGTAGAAAAGAGTCTAAGAATGCAAAGGAACTGGATGTTAAATTGTTTGTTTAGAAGCTGGTGCACTTCTTGCTGCTAAATGATTAAAGAAAAGCGTGCTGCGTAGTACTCACTTTCGTGACACTAATAGAAGAATCCCAAATCATCGTTGCAATCCGCTACTACAACGATGGCAGACCATGATTTGGTGTTGGCAGGCAGTGTGATAATGGCAGACAGAAAATGTGATCCTGTTCTCTGCCCATACTCTGCCTACCTAAAGATCGAAAATTCACAACAGGCCAAAAAAGGGTGTTCAAACAGGCCTAACAATTATAGAGCTGTAATTTTCACAATTTTCTGTGCTCAGCAAGCGACCCAGAATCTGATTAACATCAACAGATCTCTATCTTGAGCCATGTGAGGACATCGTCCATCATTGTCATTGATCTAATAAAAATAAGAATTACATTGAGTTGTAAGTTCGTTTGAATTATTTTTTTTAAAGCAGCCAGGCCTAAATCAATTTTAAAAATGACCACAAGAGAAGTAATCGCGATACGAGGGCAGTCACAATACTTGTACACGGTGCAGCATTCAAAATGCAAACTAGAAACAGATTGGACCAACGTATGCTTCACCTGCGACTTCCAGCCTGAAACAAACATGCACAGTGTTTCCTGTGTAACGACATGTCAATGTGTGGTTCAATTTCACGCAACTGAAAAGATCAACATTATCATCGGGAAACTAAATGGCTACGGCTGGGACAGTATCACTGTTTGTTCCACTTCGTTAGACAATTTAAATCCGTGGGCTTTTGTCCATTCCTAACGAGCATGAAAAGGCAGATTCAATTCCAAGAGATATGCTTCAAGATCCAGCAGCTCCTTAATCGCCAGGTAATTAGGGCATGACGACTTCAAGGTCATAGACAGTCCACTCGATAAATGGTCAGGCAACAACGCTTAGATCAGAAACAGTGCCACCGATTTCTTTAATTGCTATGGATTTAATTTCGAAAGGGATCCACACCCAGCATGTCAACCTCATTTTTTTTTATTTAATGAACCATGTCACTATTATAGTCAGAAATGTGCCTTGATAGATTTTATTTTTGAAAATGGCAATCAACCACACCCGTGCAAGCGGCTACAACTCAAAAATGCTAATTCTACAGGAATTATGATAACTTTGAATTTTCAAACAACAAAATAAAACAAGAAGCAAATCAGCTCTGAATATGTCGAGTCCGATTAATTTAACCATTTACACTTAGGGCATATATGCATATCTGAAGCAATTGGACCCGATCAGCCCACGGGCCAAAATGTGTATGCCGTATATGCCATTGGAAATCAGTATAATCTTGGCTGTCTGGGCCTGTGAGAGGCTGGCAGGGTAATCTGTCCCGCCCCAGGATGCTTTTTGCATCATAGGTCCAGCAATTCCTGCATGGAAGAACGCAGAAGGGGCTTTTGTGGGGGTGAGAAGAGGCTTAAATCCCACCACTCCGGCCATGTGTGAGTGTTGATTACTTAAACAAGGATAGACTCCCCACCCCAAAACACCCAAGTAGGTGGAAGGTTGGGTGCAGCTGTCTCTATACTTGTTTGCTGAGTACTTGTAGGCTGCCCTTAAAAGGCTTGATACTGTCAATGCTACTTCTTACATGTTCACCCCTGCTTAATTAATAGGAATGTAACAAACATATGCTCAGAATTGTAATTCACATTTGGATTTTGGTTCACCAGTGCAAGTAGGGTAATTAATCACAGAAAGTAGGTGTGAGTGCTGCATTTCTTTTCCACATGATGTTCCGTGCAATCGACAAGCAGGCTTTGCTGAGATTTTTTTAGCATGGTTAAAACATTTGCATAGATTTTTCACTGTTGTCTTTTTAAAATTCATTTCTTTGTAGACCGACGTGCATAGCCCACGGGGGGAAAAGGTAGACCGACGTGCATAGCCCATGGGGGGAAAAGGCGCAGGAGTTGCCACGAGAATTGCTGCACCCTGCCAGTGGAGCCCATGAAGCATCTATGCGCACCTCCCCCGCAGGGTGAAGCACGTGGGTGAAAGGGCATAGGTGTGGCTGTGAGAATTGTTTCACCCTGCCAGAGGAGCTCAGGACAGTTTGCGGGAGGTCTGTGGATGCCACACCCCCTTTACTTCATCTATCACGCCCCCCGACCCCCCACAGGGTGAAGCCTGCAGAGGAAACAACACAGGATTTGCCCCAAGAACTGTTGCACCCTGCCAGAGGAGCCCAGGAAGCTTTGCGGGCAGTCTGTAGAGGTCACACCCACTTTACTTCATCTATCCCAGCCTCCCCCTGCAGGGAGAAGCCCGCAGGGGAAAGGGCACTGAAGTTGCCGCAAGACATATTGCACCCTGCCAGAGGAGCCCAGGAAGCTTTGCAGGCAATCTGTGGAGGCCGTCCACCCTTTAGTTCATCCATCCTAGCCCCCCCCCCCTGCAAGGTGAAGCCCATTGGGGAAACGGCACGGGTGTTGCCATGAGAATTGTTGCACTCTGCCAGGAAGCCAAGGACGCTTTGTTGCAGTATGCAGAGGCCAAGCCCCCTTTACTTCCTCTATCCTGCCCCCCCCCCACAGTGTGAAGCTCGTGGGGGCAAGGGCATGGCAGTTGGCACCCGCAGGGAGTTAGCGTCCTGCAGCCTTTGCCTGAGCCTGACGACGATTTGACGAACGATTAAGAGCTGTTCATCAATCTGCTCGACAAGAGGTGAGGAAACTTTTGGGGCCATATTGCGTAGGCTCCCATAAAGCACAGTATGGCAAGAGGAAGCAGAGCATGGTGTTCTGCTCGGTGATAGCCAAAGCAAGATCTCCAGAATGTTCAAACCAATAAAGGAGGAGACCTCTTTAATAATGGAGACCAAGTATTTATTGATTGACATTGATGGTTTGAGTGGTGAGCATTTAGTGGTCCCTAGTGGGGGGGGGGGGGGGTAGAATCAGGTGCCTAATAACCATAAAACTACGCAACCATTACCTTAAATTGTAATTGTGCTGCTCATTCAAATGCAGTTGAATGCATCTCTGATTTGGAACCATTACAAATGAAAGCCAAAGAAGGTCGAACCATCCCTGTACCAAAGCAAATCTCCTATCTCCCTTTGAGATCGCTCATCTCCCTGGGCAAGTGTCTGGGAGGAAGTTTGCTCTTGCAGCTAACTCAGTGAGGTTTAGTGGTGAAAACATTATTGAAACCTATTCAAGATCATTATGTTAGCCAAACCTGCCAGACATAGCCTTTGCCCATTATCAGGGGCTGAGATTGTATCTTCTGGTTTACCACCTGGTGGTGATAGTGCAAATCTCACTCCACATGACCCCCAAGTTAGTCTCAACCACATGATATCTATTTCTACCGCCAATCATTTTGATTGCCTGTCTGAGGGTCCCCCTATCTCGCCATCAGCTAAGAGCACCTTCGTGACTCCCGCCTGGTAGGAGGTTGCTCACAATATAAATAGGAAATCTAAGGGGAAGCGGCCCTTAAGTAAAACATGTTCACTTTCATCTACCAACCAAAAGGAAAAGCTGTTTTTTTTATAGGGGTACCCAGACCTGCAACATGGAACAATTTGAACATTTGGAAAAGTCTAAAATGTTAGAGAAATTGGATGAAATGTTCATCGATCTCAAGGAGTTGAAACCATAGAAAGTTGAAAGCTGGTTTTCTAGGTTAACTGGTGACTTCAGGGAGATCAAGGAAAAGATGAAAATGATGACCTCTGCTATTACAGATGTTACTGTTCCCTTGACTCTAAGACCTCCGAGGTCTAAGGAGATAGCTATTGTTAGCGACAAGCAATCTGTTAAGGCAACACGACCCTCTTCTTCAAACAGTCCATTCCTGAACATAGAAGGTTCCTCCATATGTACTAACAGTCCTCAGCCTCAGGCAACTTCTGTTATAAACTCTAATGTCATCCGGGGTTTTAATCCAACAAATTGTCAGCATGTACGGTTGTCTGGTTCTAATCTTGTTCCCCTGGGAAAGGTGAATGATTGCAGGCCCTAGAGTCACAGGCTCTTGACAATGGCGAGGGCAGATTGGTATTAGCAATGACCTTGAGGCAGTGGTTCGACTAACCCAGGAGGAGAATAGTAAAATTGATAATGTTGGTGGTTACAAACTTGTATCCTGGAATACTGTTGGTGTTAGCCGACTGTTTTCATTCCCAGATTGGTGTACCTTTTTCGTAAGTTTCAAATGATAGCATTACAGGATTCTGGTTATCCAACCCAGTATCTTTGCAGTGATACCAGTTCTTTCACACTTCAGCAACTAAGGGTGCTAAGGGGAGGCCTGTTGGTTTGCCTTGATTTTACCCTTAATTTAATGGTAAAGGATATTTTGACAGACCTCCTTATGCTGTTTATTTGGACTAGCAAAGATTAAATAGTGTGCCTCTGTAATATTTATAATAGGCCTTGTGCAAAGCACAGCCTGGAAGCCATTGAAGGCCTTCAACTCCAAATGGTATCAAAGTGTGTCCCGTTGTCTGCGAAAAGAAAATATATTATTGGTGTTGGAGACTTTAACATTCCGCTGGAACAGTTGAAAGAGTTGTTGGGCCTGTGGGGTGACCAGAACCTTGCATGAGATGTTCTGCCTTTGGTGGCAGCCTCCCCCACCAGAGTGCACCACTTGGCCGTAGAATCTGCCTGTATTTTGTCCAACCTATGCTTGAGGGCTTGTAACGGTAGATTTGTGGGGGATCAGCGGTATAGCCGACATTCAATGGGTTGGAGTTCTCCTATCAACTACATCTTTATTACGGTAAATGATTGGAACAGGATCACTGATTTCAGGGTACATAGGAGAACGGAGAGTGACCACTTCCACTCTCAGTTTGTGTCTCAGAATCTAGGTTAGGCTATTCCAAATCTTGTGACGCCTTTCGTAGCCAAGCATTTGCAGTCAAAGGTCAAGCCCGTACATCATTAAAATGGGTGGCTATCAATGACAACATGACCAAACCTTACATATACGACTCAATTATCCCAAACTTAGAGAGACTCTTTGGATTGTAAATGATAGCTATGGCACTGAATGAAGAATTTGAGCATATGAAGACTAAAATATTCCCATATGTATCTGCCCCTATAGAATCAATAAGGAATAAAGCATTCATTTATTCTGACTGGTATGATGGAGAGTGTCGATCAGCAAAAAGGGAAGTTGAAAATTGCCTCAGGTCAGAACATGGAGTGTATTGGGTTAAGGTACATGTATTAAGAGCCACGTACAATAGTTTGACCCTGTGTAAGAAGAAATAATACATTCCAGACAAATGGAGAAACCTACAAAATGCCCTCAGGTCTGGGATAACTCGCTTTTTGGGAAATCGGTCCATGTGTGGATGTCACATTTTGAAAATATGCTATATTATTATATTTTATGTTATCTGAATTTTTTAAGTGCAAATATGCCCGAGGACATCATGGCGCTGGAGGCGTGAACAAGAGTTTATATACAAGGGATTAGATTAAGAAGGTTTTCAATGAACGGCAGAAAGTGAGGTGATCAGCAATCTCACGTAAGGGAAGGGGGAGATGATTCCAAGCCTTGGCAGCAACCACTGAGAAGGCGTGCCCACCCATCCATGACAGTCCGATCTGAGGGACCACTACAAGAAGAGCGGACTGGGAGCGGAGCCAACGAGTGGGGACATAGTGCGAAAATTTCGCTTGTAGATATTCTGCCCCAAGGCCATAAAAGCCATGGTGAACAATACACATGAACTTGAAAATAATCTGATTTTCAATGGGAAGCCAGTGGAGCTGTCAACAACGGGGACATATGGGCTCCAAATGGGGGGTGAAGAATAAACTGGCTGGGGAATTCTGCAACAGCTGGAATCTATTGATCAGGGTGCGAGGCTGTCTTAGATAGAGTGAGTTACAATAATCTAACAAGCTTAGAACAAGCACAGCCACAACTGAGGCCTGCCACTTTACTGGAAAAAAGGGGAGGACTTTCCAAATAATACAAAGCTTGAAATGGCCAGTCTTACAGACTGCCACAACCTGCTCATCCATAGCAAGGGAAGAGGGGATTTTAACCCCAAATTCCTAACAGATGAAACAGGCGTGGGAAGAGGACCAAGAGATGTAGGCCAGAAATCAGCAGTCCAAAAAAGAAGAGGGCAAGTTGTGCCAATGACCAGAACCTCTGTCTTATTGCCATTTAATTTCAATCATTTTGTCACCATCGAGGCCCCCAGATCTTCATGACATTTCCTAATCCGGATCGCCGTATCAGAGTGGGTGAGGTCCAGGAGCACAACAATGTGTGTGTCGTCAGCATAAGAACAGTATCGAAAACCATGGGACAAAATAAGAATCAGAAGAGGACTAATATAGACGTTGAACAAAATGGGGGACAGGTCAGAACCCTAAGTGACACCACAGGAAAGTGAGACAGGGCTGGAGCCAAAAGAGGGAAGAGAGATTGACTAGGAACGATCGGCCAGGAAGGACGTGAACCAGTGCAGCACTTGGCCAGACAGACAGCCGCAGAAAGGTGGGAGATCAGGGTGGGATGGTCAACTGTGTCGAAAGCAGCTGAAAGATCTAACAGTAAGACTGCCCCAACACCACCCTGATCTACCAGGAGGACCAAGTCATCCAATGCTGAGTTCACGACAGATTCAATGCCCCTCCCCGGCAGAAACCCAGATTGTGACCATTCTTCTTACTCTCCTCCCTGCTTGTTATCAACCGTTTCGGTGTCTGATCAGAGATGTATTTCAGTCAAAGAAGTGTAAATTGCCATGCACTCCTTTAAAAGTGGTAAGGCTGCCGGCCCCAACTTGGTACCATTTCATAATCTTAAAGATAAGGAGGCTGCCTGGGCTCCTGTTCTCTGTAAGATCTTTAATGGCATCTTATTGCAGAGAATTATTCTGAATTGTCTCCATTTATAAGAAGGGATTCGGGACAATCCTGCAAATTACCACCCAATTTATATTTTGGACGGGTTAGGTAAGCTCTTTGGGAAGATGATACTCTCTTATCTTCAGGAATGGGTGGATAGCAATAACATTATTGGTGTTCCGTCAAAGTTTCGAAAAAATAGTTTCGAAATACAATAGTTTCGAAACAAAAGTATCGAGAAAAAAAATCAAATGCATTTTTTGTAATGTAAATGTTTTTTTTTAGTTTTGTATAGTAAAATTAGTGGTTTTTCCCCCAAAAAACGGGGGTTTGTGGGGCACCCCCCAAAAAAACATGCATTCGAAAAAAAATGTTTCAATGATTTTGAATAGAAACTGTTGTATTTCGACACTATGGCTGTCAAAACAATAACTATAAACCACATTATTAGTGACTTGCAGGCCAGATTCAGAAAGAGTAAAGGCACATTAGATCAATG
The DNA here is from genome assembly GCF_040938575.1 of Ambystoma mexicanum. Classification (NCBI taxonomy): domain Eukaryota; kingdom Metazoa; phylum Chordata; class Amphibia; order Caudata; family Ambystomatidae; genus Ambystoma; species Ambystoma mexicanum. The sequence goes on along the minus strand of NC_090939.1, from coordinate 431,746,631 downwards.
TTCAATATTTTATTTGTTTTAGACTTAAAAACTGCCTTTGAATCAATTTCTAGGGCAACCATATGGCATATTTTGTTAACTCATAATGCTCCTTTAAGCCTGATATCAATAATAATTCAGCTATACTATAAAATGAATGCCTGAGTATGTTATGGACCGGGAGGCGAAATAACTTCAACGCTTACTTTAAATACATGCGTAAAATATGGGTGCGTCTTGGCCCCCCTTCTTTTTAATATTTATATTAGAGAAATGATTGATGTTTTATTAAAGAGGTGCCAAGAATGTCTGAAGTTGTCTCCTAACATATATCCACCTCTTTTTTATGCGGACAATGCTGTGCTGATATTAACCACCCCCAGAGACTTAGAAAAATCTTTATCTATTTTTTAAACTAAATGTAAGGAGCTAAAACTAAATTTAAATATTGGCAAGACCAATAGTTCAACTAGCGCTGCAATGCTTTTCTGATCTCAGTGTTTACTTCTTCAAGTAATATTTGTACCTGCTCGATACAGGCATAGGGCATTACTGTTTAGGAAAAAGGTGTTGCTTTAACTATGCTGATGTAACATTCAAGGCTGCAAGCATTGCTCTCCTTGTCTTTGATGTTTGATGGCCATTTGGCTGTACCTGTTACTCTTCTGTGAACTTTGTTCAATGTTTTGCTTGGTTTAAGTTTTTTTTATTGTAAACCATCAAGTTATTTCTATAATTCTGCAATGTACTGAATTTTATGCTTTTTTTTTAAATTTATTTTTTACGCCGAATAGAGCTTTGTTGATGTTGTTGAGATAATCAGTGTGTGCTTTGTCTTGACACCTTGCAGCCCATATGAATGCATGTTACTTACAAATAATTCTGCCCTTCCAAAAGGAGTATTTGCAAATAATGTTTTTAACTATCAAGATATGGATCTAAAGAAGAGGTACTAAAATGAGATTTCTTTCCTGATAAAAGAAAAGAAAATACATTTTTTGGATTAGTTTTATTAAGTTCTCGTCCTGAAAGGAATTGTATGTCAAGTCAATGTTTTTTGCTATTTAATACCTCTGACAGTAACTCTATAAACTGTCATGTGTGACATACTGCATTGTGGGCGATGTTACTGAAATATAAATAATCTTTCATTTAAAATGTATTAGGCAGAACTCTATCAGAAAATCCAATTGTATCTATTTAAAGCTTTTCATTCCTTGCAGCCAGCGGCAAAGCACAAAGGCATGGTTGACAGAACATTGTGCTTCTGTCTTGCTCAGCTGAGCCCGACTTATTGTTCGTTTTTTATTGTTATTAGTACACTTTTATCTCCCCGCTCTTTCACGAGAAATTGCGAAAGGAAATTTAACTGATGTCTGTCAAAATAAAAGGGGAGGCGGCGGTGTCAGTACATAGAGATCACCGTGTCCTATCTGCAGAACGGGATTCAATCTCCCACATCACAATATCCTCGAATGGATCAAGGGGAGGCAATCAGGCCCAATAGGGAGAGATTAAAAGCAAATGCCTTTTTCTCATTAAAAAGCAAATGACTGTTGTCCGTCAATTGCAATGGATATGAGTAAGCAATGGTAATATATGATGTCCCAGCTAAACTGTATGGCAGGGAAAAAGGAGTTATGCTCGGGTCATAGGTCAAAGGTGATTTGGTAGGGCACATTGAACCCTTCAGAGATCAGGAGCAGATCGGCAGCATGTTCGCACAAGTGCAAAGCACATTAGTACAATTGTAAAACAATGAACGCCAGTTCCATTACATTTGTTCGGCATTAGTGGTGACGCTAATATCATTACGCTGCTGAGTGCAAACTATGTTTGCATATGTACAAACAAACCCCATTTTCCTCCCAATTAGCAAACCATGGTTGCAAGCTTGAGTCCCGGCAGGGCTACTCAGCAAAGTGAGTACACATACATTGGGTAAACGCAAGACGTTGTATAGCAGTGGCTAGACGACGAAGGGGTCAGGTGGGAAGTGCCAAAGCATAAGGTGACAGCGGGAAAGAGAGGGGGGCATACATGGGCACATTTGAATGCTTAAGATGATGGTGATGAATTATTTGCAAGTGGTAAAGAAGCCATAAGGAAAGAATCGCATATGGGGACTTGTATGGAATATGGAAATACGTTTTGTTGGGAGGGCCGTGGGGGTGTGCTTCATGCAAGTCCAGGAACATAGGGTTAGATTCAAAGAAGCGTTTTATAATGGTGCAATCCCATAGGAAAACGCTATGTGATTCAGGCCCTAATCTGTTTTTAAATGTGTTATATGTTAATATCGCTGGGTGCTGTTTCTGTGCATTGACATGTGAACGTAGATGCTATTGCTGAAGGGTATTGATTGCTTTCTGAATAGGAAGATATCCGCTGAAGTTGGCCAGTTTCGTTTGAAATGTTAAATGTCAGGAAATCCAGTCAACAGAAGAGACCAACCCAAAACTATATGCCACTCCCAAAAATCACTCACTGGTATTCCATGTGCCAGAACTTGTCTGTGTTGTTTTTTTTTTTTGTATGTTCATCGTCTCAGATGATGCCACCATCCTGTGAGTATACATGGATGCTGTTTATGGAAACTGCAATATGCTTGACGTCAACTACAAGCATTATAATGGTCTCCTGCGAATGAACGCTCTCTTTTAGTAATGTTCAGGAAACTGCACTTTCAAGATTATTGCTACATATAAACGAAGATAGCTAATGGGAGGACAAGTTCATACGACCTTCAGGGTACACCGCCCACTGTATAAAGCATGTGTACTAAGGGAAGTGACTGGCGTATTAAAGCATAATAAAATAGAAAGGCCATGATAAAATAATAATAATAATACTCATATTAATATTAACAGTAATAATACTGATAATATTAATATTAATATCACACATAATAATACTAACAGTAAATAATAATACTAATTTTGGTAATAATAATAATGATGCTGATGATAATAATAATAATAATAAAAATGATAATAATAATAATAATAATAATAATAATAATAATAATAATAATAATAATACACCCCTTTATATGACAATTGTTATAATTAACAGACGTTTTTGCCTGAATCAACCACACGCATTTCATGGAACATGGAGTTTTGAGAGACAAAATGAGTGCTTTGTAGTGTGGGAATAAATAGCACTACATGGCATTCAAGATCACACTTAGAGAGGCACATTTAAAGTGTTCAGGACAGTGATATTTGACTCGTTTTGTGGGTATGTCAATAATTTGTGGGTTGACTATCCATATACTAACATAAGGAGAGTAGGCTGTTTTCAGTAGAAAGGAAAGGGATGTTCATGCAAAACTAATTAGCAATAGAGGGCTTTTCAGCAACATGATTATCCGTGTTAGAAGAGAGAACTGCTATGACCTACGTACTAGGGAGAAATCACCTCCGGAAGCCTTTCAATGATTTGCGCCCCCCCCCCCGCCCTTAGAGGTACGCTGGACAAGTGGTTGCAACTTTCAGAGAAGTTCCCTAAATCCACTCAGGTGCCTGAGCTACAGAGTGCACATCCTCCATGGGGCCTAGGCTACATGCCTCATATTCCAGAAGATTTTACACAGGGTGCCAAACGCAGAACTGGGACGTAATGCAGACGAGTGCAGATATAATGCCTCAGTCCCTCTAAGTGGACCATAAACCGTCCCAGTGACTTATCACAGCTCTGGATCAACCAGAGCCCAGCCCTACCATACGAGCCTGGAGTTCAGAACAGATCCCTTGGAAAGAGGATTTAAATAGTTGAACGCTTCCCTACTGACTGGAGGCCCTTATTAAATTGAACCCAGATGCTGCAACTATTACACCAAATTCCAGCATTAAAAATCATCTTGTCGGGGGGATATCGAAGGCATTGAGATCCCTGAGCTACACAACAGATCTAACTGGATGTTGCTGTTGGGTGTCCTGACCCACGTTTGAGCTATCATGCTGCAACATTTGGTGCTGTGGTCTTAGAAAATCCAAGATGGCCAAAAAGCCCACATGTGCGCCAGAATCCAGGAGAACCACGCAGTTTTTGCGTACACCAAAATGGCTGCCTAACTTGCCACCCACCAGTGCGAGCATGATGGGCCAGGGTGCCTTGAGTAGAATGGGTGCCAAAGGTTAAACAGCAGCGCCTGTTAGCTCAAAAACGCTTTAAAATTACCTTTGGTTTCTCTGAATGCCAGCTCAAAATGCCTATTTTCAAACATTGCAACACATCCAAAAATCTCACTGAACACCAGCGGACATCTGGCAGAATGAAGTATGTGTGCATACAAAATCTGGGAAGATCAAAAGCCCAAAACAATGTTCATAACAAAACTGGCTGAGCTATGCATGTCAGCAGCCTAACTGAAACTGGATTAAAACCACCAAAATCGAAATGTTTAAATTAACTGAGTGACCTACTTTTGAGTGTCACATAGTTTGTAACTGTTAACATGTCATAGTTTTGAACTTAGAATCAGCATTCTAGCTGCATATGTAAAAATTGTATTGACTTAAACTGGGGAAAAAAAGTGACATTTTACCTGAAACCTGGCTTAAGGAAACTGGAATTCTGCCAGACAGCTACCCCCGACAGGAGTGGGGGCTTGCCCAACAAATGCATTCCCAGGCCTGGCTGCATTCTGTTGCTCCTGCCAAAAGGAGGTCACACACTCTCTGATTGAATTACCAGGGGATTGCAAGAAACTAAACAAAGGACCCAGGCAGATGGTTTATTGGGGTGGTCGTAAATGGCTTCCTTTTGAACAAAGCCCTTCCTTGACTCAGGCAGATGTTATATTGGGGGCGTTGTAAAAGTGGCTTCCTCTTGACAGAAACGGGGAGGGGCAGCCCCCTCTGAGGACAGGCTGAGCTTAAAGAAAGTGGATAGACTGGTTTCTCCACCATGTGACCTGGGAAGACACACCCCTGTTGGCCAGAATACGGTTTTAAGAAAGATGTATAACTCATGGTGCGGACTTGTCAAAATTATCTAAATGATACCATAATTCTTGTGATTTTTCTGCCCACATTTTAAGAGGTTTTAGGACCCGGTGGTATGATCTGGGGGTTTACGAGCGGAAAAGAGGTTGTTACTCTAAATGTATGCAGGTTAAAAATCTGACACTTCCTTATCTAAATGCCCACATGCCTTGCACACAATTGTATAAATTTGGAGAAAAATCCAATATGGGGAAAGCTACTAAAAAGCGCAAAAAGTTACCATTTCTTTACCCAAGCTCCTAGAAACGCCATGGTCGGAACAGTGCCTCCCATCAGTAATGCATGATGTGTGTATGCTTTGACAAACAACTGTGTATCTGTGGAATATGTATTTGGGTCAAATATAGATTTATGTGCAATTTGACAGGGGAGTGTCCTTTCTGCAGGCCATAAAACAGCATCACCATGACTCACATTTCCTTTCCCCTATCAAGGAAGAGAGAAAAGCTTGACCAATGATCAGTTGAGAGAGGGGCTGGCTTAGTGATGCTGCGCACACACCCACTTTCAAAAGACATTAAAAGAGCCACTGGAAGCTAGAGAGGACATTAAAATCCAGTTGCTGCAGAGCGTTTTGCCGGACCACACAACATCCAGAAGATACCAGTTCCAGACTGACTCCAGCTACATACTCCAGAACCTAGAACTTATACTTTAGAACCTAAATCAGAGGCCTAAAACCACAAGCTGAGTTCTCTGCAGCAGGCCTCAAATCATTGTAAGCTACTCACAGCCAGGCGAGCTGCTTGAATCCCTTGCCAATAACTTTTGCCAGGACCAGTGCAGAGATCCAGGAGCCGTACAGAGACCGCTGTATCTGGACAGACCAGACCAGTGCCAGACCAGACCAGACCGTGCAGAACCACAGACCCAGAGACCAGATCGCTGTGAAGTGCCGCTAGCCTGATTGATCAGATCCGTGACGAGGTCCAGGCCTTCCAAAATATATTGTGAGTACTTAGGTCAGATTGTGACAGAAATAAGCTCTTACTTTAAAATAATCTAGTCCAAACTATTTTAATCTAACCAGAACTGCCTCCTAGAAGTTGTCACTTGTCATTTTGTAAAGCTGCACCACTGTTACCTGTCATTTTGAGTTTACTTTAAATCCGAAAAACAACCTTTATAAAATTGTTCATATCTCTGGAACCATTTGGGCTACGAACTTGGTTTAACTTTCCTCTGAAAGCTTAGAATCCAAGCTTTCCAACAATCCTAGAACCTACTCCTTATACTGTTTCCGCAATCACGATTCACGCACTCACGAATTTTACCATGATTTGCGATTTGGTTAAAAATCCAGCCACGTGTAACCATCAGCAGTCATTTCTTTCCTTGCTAAAAATTCGTTTGCCTCTTAATCAACATCTCTGAATCATTGCTAAAGTGAGCCTGAACTCATCCCAAGTATCTCTCACTCACCCTGAACCTCCTAAAGGGAATTAAAAGCATTTTCAGCATATTTCTCACTTCATTGCCACCACATTCAAAGCACTTGGGCCTGTGTTTTAAAACTCATACCGGTTTTCTCTAAGCTTGCTGGGGGGGAACTGAATTTCGTATTGTATTTGATTGCATTCCTGAGAACTGTGTGCTCCTCTTTCCATCTACTTCCATGTCTTACATTGCATAGGGGAGGGGGGTGAATTGCCAGAGAAAAAGTGATTATATTATCTTTTGCTAAAATCATCTCAAGTATTTCTGTACTGCCTTTTATTCCTCATTGCTTTTCCCTTGAAATCATAAAAGTATTTTTGCTACTTGATCCATCCTATACTAACTCCTCATTGATTATAAAGAAGTGTGCTAGTGTCAGATTACCCATTGTTGATTAACATTATATTTATAAGGGCGATATCGATTATTAATTTATTATAAAAGCGTGGTATCTATATTTTGTCTTATTTCTCAAATAAACCTTTTAAACTTGCAAAACAGAACTACTTCTTGGCTCAGTGGGGTCAGGGGGATTCTAAGAGAGGGGTGTTATATAGGGGTAGTCATCCAGAACTCATGAACTGGACATAAAGATATATCAATAAGGGTTTCCATTCAGTATCCCAGACTAGGCATTGACTTAGCTGTAGTGTTGAATTGAATCTTCTTACATTGCCCAGTTATAGGGGAAAGGATTTGTTTTCAGTCATCTCTTTTATTAAAACTTCGGATTGAGTTGCATGCCTTTTATACAGGGCTGCCGCGCCACTCCATTTCCCCTATGTCAACTTGTGAAGGTAAACGGGTCGACAAGGAGCTGTATAGCTATAATGACACACTTATGGAGCGTCTGAGCCTCATAGCATAAAAATGCGTTCAGCATAACAACCAGTCTATGGACCAGGTGGGGGTACTTGGTTAACTATAACTGGTGAAGAGAAACCATTTTTACAGGTCTGCTTCCCTGTTCTGCTTCACCTCCTTTCCTGGAACACTCATGTCTACTGTTCTTTCCTGGAGAATGTGAAATGATTGGTGCTGATTTCCTCAGCAAACATGTTCTTTCTACAAGAGACATGGTTACAAGATGACTTTGTGCTGGATGGGTCTAAGATGCATCTGCACTGGCCCACCCCTGGGACCTTTGCATAGGCACAAAGGCTCACTTATCAGTAAGAGAATGTTGCCCGGGAGGGTGTTTACTGGTGGATGATGTTTACTGGTGGATGATGTATCAGCCTTAAACGTCAAAACACTAGTCATCACTTTATATGACCCGGTGTTGCCCTGACTATGCAGTTGTTGGCCAGTGTTAGAAAGACATTGCAAGAATGGAGAACATACTCCCCGGGCAATGGGGTCATACTGGCAGGGGATTTTCACGCCCACTGCGTAAACAACATGCAAGGCGGGACTCCGTTTGAAGATTGTTGTGGAACTTTGCCAAAGTATTGCAGGAACATGGGACTGCACCAACTGAATCTACAAAAGAAAGGATGCTTATGCTTAGACATGCTGTTGGAAGTTGATCTTATCCCCCTTACTCCACATAGGAGCAACTTAACCTCCATTACTGCTACCTGGAACAACGGGAAGTGCGCATTGCGATTGGATTACATTTTTCTTATCCATGCCACTCACACCAATGTTACAGATTTTAATACCTACTTTATGGACTTAAGCGATCACACATTAGTAAATCTATCTATTCATATGAAAATTGCAATTGTAAACAGAGCGTCCTTAGTTAAAGTATTCATTAATGCCCAGGGAAAGAGAATTATCTGGTCTGAGTTCAATGCCATGAAAGTGAATTCCCTACTGGATAAATGTGTGCACCCTCCCTGGGAGTTGTTATCGATGAATCAGTGTGATAAAAAACATTTTTGACAGAGAAGGGCCCCACTCTCTACGAAATGTGATTTCTTTCCAAAACGATAAAACACACTAGGCACTGTATGACAACGTCAACGTCATACACAAGGTTGAAAGACTCTTGCGCTCAGCTATACAGCAGATCACAAGAACTAATATTAGCTGCAAGCCGGACAAGATAAAGCATGGCGCTGTGTTGCGTACCCGTTATAAATATTGGGTATGTTGCTATAAACAGAACTTAAATATTGCAAACTGGATGATGATATTTGGGCTACTTAGTTCACATGACACAAAGAAATGTCGGTACTTGTACCACACGCTTCTGGCAGACACGACTCCTAAGGAGATTAGCTGTATCACTGAAGTCAGATGGGGCAAGTATATAGAGAATTTATATTGGGTTGGACACTCTGCCCCTAATGAGACCTCTGTGGATACTTATGCGTATGATCAAGGTGCCTTGATTTTCGACTTAGATGATTGCCCAGCAATCATTAGCAAGCTCAAAGCTTCCATAACCCTTGGTCTTGATGACTTGGCAAACAGAGGGCCTCATTACACGGACGGCAGTAAGGGTTTAGCGGTACCGGTATTTTACCGGTACCTGTAAACCCTTACCACCTTACTACGAGGTCCCTTTGCGGGTTGGAGAATTTAACGCCTGCTTTTTGCAGGCGTTAAAAACCAACCCGCAAAGGGATTTGGGAGCTAATTACGGCACCGCAATTTGCGGTGCCGTAATTAGCACCTTCCCCATTCCCATTATGCCCTATGGCGCAAAAATGGGAAGGGGGAAGGGCAATGGGGGAAGGGGGAATTACCGCCCCACCAACCTTGGAATAGGGCAGTAATTCCCCTTTCCACCAAGGCGGTGCCAGTATTTTACCGGCATGGACCAAGGTGCTAATAGCACTTTGGTCCACCGCCGTCCGTGTAATGAGGCCCATAGTCATTAAAAAAATGCCAACTTCTGGCCTCCACTTTTGTATAAAATGTTCTTGCATGTTGCAAATTGGGGTGTGATTCAAAAGAGCTGTAGTGAGTCCATACTCATGCTTGTCTTTAAAACGGGGCTGAGCTCCGAACCCAGCAACTATCATTTGCTGGCAATGTTAGATTGAAGTGGTAAAATACTGTCTAACCTCTTATTAAACCATGTAAACAAGTATATTGAAACTTCTAATCTAAAAAAAGGGGTTCTAGCAAATGGGTTCCAGCAAATGGGTTTTAGAAAAGGATATAGTACAATACATAGTATATGAATGACGCAACATCGTATTGCACACACTCAGTGCTATGAGGCCCGCCACCTGTACATGTGTTTTGCAGACTATTCAGCGGCATTTGACTGTGTGTTGTGGCTCAGGCTCTGGAGAAACTGGTGCGTTGGGGAATAGATCCTTTGTGATTGTATTTTATAAGACAATTATATACTGATAACTGAGGCACAATTAGACTATCGCAAGAATTTTGCAACAAGGTGACATTTCTAAATCGTTTGCCATTAACACCAGGTTCAAGATTGCTCCCTCACTCTCCAACCTTTACTTGGCCGATATGGACGAGGTGCTTTGCACCTTCCATAACTTTCCACTTAAACTCGGCGGGCTAACATTGCCTGGCTCTCATATGCCAATGATACTGTGCTAGTAGGTCAAGCACCTCTGGGCTTGCAGCGATCCATGTATGCGCTGTGCGTGTACACGGCCGCTGACAACTTGAAGATAAACTAGAGAACAACTCAAAGTATGACTTTTGGAAAAAAGCATGCAACAAAAAGCACTTCTCCTGGCAAATGGGGTTGAAAACCTTGAAATGATTAATTCCTATATCTATCTGGGTATGCCTATTAGGAATTCCCCTTCAGTTTCATATTGCAGGGAGGTTTTACCCGCAAGACTATTAGGAAGTGGTAACTTATTAAAAACGTTATGTCCTGGAAAGGTGGATATTAAGTGGAAGGTTTGTTAGCAATATATAGCAAAGTTCGTAATCCCACGCATATTGTACGGACGAGATGCTTTTTCAGACTGCTGCGTACAATGGCTCGAACAAATAGAAGGGAAATTACTACGCTCTCTACTTGGCTTACCCTGTGCGGTTCTAGTGGAGGCACCGAGTCTTGAGTTGGGACTCTACTGTCTTCCCTTATCTCTCTTTGGAAAAATGCAAGATGCAAATTACTTGCCAAAATAACATGGGCAGATGGTAGGAAGCAGTCCTTATTGGGCCTCTTTTAACAAACATGAACGCTGTAAGCCTGGGAACTGGTTGATACTTTAAGGGCGGATCTTGAGGCCATTGGAATGGCCATGCAAGCTGGGGAAGAAGCCTATATAGTTTATCCCCAGCTGCAGGCTAAACTACCTGCATGGGATCTCTCACTATTGATCACAAACTTCTCTATGAAGAAGTGGCATGTGCAATATGTTATGCAGAGCTTCTCTCTGGCTCTCCCGTGCAGCTACCTCACCAAACGGTGCAGCCGGGCTCCCTCTGGTTTTGGAATATTATGGAGCATGGGAGGGAATTCCCTTGGAAGCCAGACTCTGTCGAGTTGGAAGCAAAGATATCGAAATTGCAAGGCATATTCTGACAAACTGCCCCAAACTAACTGAACACTATCTAAAGGTATCTTGGAAATGTGTACGTATTGGTTCTGATCAGTTTTGGGTCACTATCTTTTCAGTTGAATCTATGATGATCAAGGCAGCATCATTTGTTATCTAGGAATGGTTCCTCAAACATTTGAATATGGCATGACTGCGATGGACATATGATCCCTGTTATCTGTGCATGATTAATTAATCAAAGCACAGTTTGGGACTTAAAGGACATTTCAATACTGTGGGATTGTTATTTCCACAGATCTTATACAATCGAAATGTTCCTGGTAGTGTATTACAATGCATGTTTTACTTTGATGCTGGCTGTTTTGGATTATGTGTAGTGCAACATGCTTATTGTGTTTGCCAAAGGCACTTGTATAAACACATAAAATAATGAAAAAACATATCAAGATTCACCTCCTGATTCGCTCTTTTCGCACTGTAGTGCATGTTCATCACAGCCTTTTTGCTTTGGTCCCCTGATAAAGAGAACGTTAGACTCCTTTCATTGTTCAGCCCTGTCTGTTCCTCGATTCTGTTCAGCTGCTGGAGAATGGAACCCCTCCAGGCGTCTTGTCTGTTTCATTGGCTGTGCAGCCTGACCTCTGTTGATCTATCTCCCATTACAATGAGAGCAACGCCTGGTCTCGGCGGGCCTTTCCCCTGTCTTAGTGGCAGCAGAGCTTGACCTTCTTTCTCCTTTTCCCATAAGAACACGCGGCAGAGGCTTGCCTTTTGGGTATCTGACAAAAACAAAAAGTGTTGGTGCAAAAAAAGAAGGAAGAACATGTCTTTTCAACATGTATCACTTCTTTTCTGTAATAACATGATTCCATTAATCCACAATGTCCATGGAGTATTTGATCCTTAATGTGATCCTTATCTTCATATCATTTAACACTTTTATAGGAATCCTTTCTTTTTTTAAAATAGTACATTTTCAATTACAATGCTCAAAATCAGGCAGCCAGGATAGCCACAGACACGGTTAGGTGTTTGCCTATTCCACCTATTATGGGCCTCCTGCAAGAGTTTATAGTTAAGATTGGATTATCTTGACATTTCTTTAGGGTCTGTTCCTTCCTGTGTTTAAAAGTGACTCCAGCTACATCAACTAAGACGTAATCTGAGATCACAACATTAATGTAGGCTCGTTGTGCCTAAAGTGCCACAAGCCAATCTGGTGGGACAGCTTTGGTTTTCGATTAAGTAGTATGATTATGAACAGATTATTACAAGTGTTGGATACAACTAACAGACAAGTCTCTTTGTATGTTAGGGGGCTTACTCCTGGGATCTGTCTTTATAGTTATGCGTACTGTGTGTTCTCTTTGAGGTTTCATTTCTTGATAAGTGCATTTTGGATTGAATTGGATAATCAGCAGTTCGGAAGCCACTGCAACCCCAGTGAGACGTGGTTAAAATGCAAAGTGTCTATTTCCTGATTCCCTTAATCATTCTTTCTTTAAGTTGCAAACGTTTAGATATGTTCCTTCCTTTATCCCCAGTACAAATTAGGAAACATGATAAGTCTTTCGAATTGTTTGGCATAGCTAACTGCAGACAGTTAATTGCCAGAAAGCAGGAATATCAAGTTAGGTGCAATCAATTTGCATGCATTCACTGTTGAAGTAATGCAACTTGCCATGTGGTTAGCCTCATCAGTGTGAGCAACCCATGATCGAATTAGTGTAATATCTCACAGTACAAACATTGGCATACATGACCTTGAGATACTTATAAGGTGGTGGGAATGACAGATGATGTATACAACCCAAGGTTAAGTTGCATGGAACTTGCCTTCTGTTGCATATTGAAATGACACCAATCTGTTACATAATGGCTCTTCCATGTATGTCTGTAGATGTTCCTCATGACCAGAATCTGGGTCTTTACTTCTGGACCCTTTTCTTCCTACATAAAGTTATGTACTCTTCTGAGAATTCTTTAGATTTCTCCTCCAGATCATAGTTTGGATGGAATGCCGAACATGTTAGAACGCATTGGGCCTCATTACACGGTAGGTGCTAAACCATGGTGCTATTAGGTAATTTACAGATTCCGCCATGGGAATGGGGAAGGCACTAAATACGGTACCGCAATTTGTGGTCTACACCAGCCGTTAAGGTCGGGTCCTGCAAAGTGACGTCGTAGTAAGGGGGTAAGGGTTAACGGTCACCGGTAGCATTACTGGTAACCGTTAACCCTTACCGCCTTCCGTGTAATGAGGCCCATTATGCCTTCAGAGGCATGCACCAGCATCGCACCATTACCGTCTATGTTTGATACCAATTTGATGCCCCATATCAGTCACCATCGTGGTTTTAAATCTTTAAACTCCAAGAAATACTTTTGGAAACTGTAACCACATAATCATTGTTGTTGTCTATTTCTAGTGACGTTCACATTTGACTGAAAATGATGTGCCAAGGATCGAACATGGCAGAAAAATAGGAGTGGACCACAAGGGATGCAGCACTGGATCTCCTTTGAGGCTGTGTTTCTGCGTTTTCAGTATTAAATCAGTCAAGGGAAAAGTACACCTACACGCGCTCGGTTTAAGTGAGCTATTCCACCTGTATAGGCAGGCACGGAACAAGCTGCCGCAACACTCCCTAAATAAGCAGGCTCAAACACTAATACTGTTAACAGTGCACATTATATTATCATAGAATTGGCAGCACAAGGCTGTCACAGATATTGTTGACATATTGACACCTTAAAAGGTGAAACATGAAGTCTAAAAGAATAATTGCTACTTCTTCCATTACTCCCACACCTCATGACCTGATAACATTAATTGTATGCATTAGAAAATGCGTTATCTGTCACTTCCATACAAGCACACATGTGTAGGAATCAATAGTTTTATGTTGCCAATATTTCAAATTAATCTTGGTACACGCCAATGTAAGTCAACATTTGCTCGCCTAAGCTTGCACGGCCAATGGCAAATCGTAAAACATGGCATTTTAAAGGAAGCATGTTAGCTACTACGATAATTAAAATCTCACTATCAAAAAAAGACATGAATGTCAATCATCTGAATTAATTCATCCAAAACTTCATCATCTTCTTCACTGTCTATTGGAAAAATTCAATTATCAAAGTAGCATACACATATTTTAACAATTTACAAAAAGAAAAATATGCAAAATATGAAATTCAAGAAAATGATTTCCCTATAGAAAATGGGTACAGAACAATAGTCAATACATGACATACTTATGAATGTAAACGTGTAAAAAGCAGTACACATTTGAGGCGATAATTCCCTCTGCACCACCCATAAAACAGCCGAGCAAACATATAAACAAAACAGTTCTAAAATGATTGTAGCCTTCTCCAGTCTTGCAGTGAACAACAGAAGTAAAACGTGAATGATGTTAAATTTTCAACATGAATAGTTGATAACAAAAATGGAATAGCAGACCTACATGACAGTATACCATATATTGCCATCATTTATAAAGGGTCACTCACACTAAGCAACTCAACATACCCCATATGCACATTCCTTTAAGGGCCCTGTCCCACTTGCGCCCCTCCATCTAACCCAGACCCCACCTTTTTCAACTAATTTAACATCCCCAACACACAAGTCCAGCTTTTACACCAACTTGACTGACTTCATAACTAACCACATCTTCCCACGCATCAATATCTGCCTTGGTGACCTCGACCTTCGCAGTTTCCATACAGACAGAAACCCCATACTATTCTCAGTCAACTCACACCCTAGGAACTCACACAACTCTTCACCTAGCCCACACACACAGCTGGCAGCTCCATGGTTATTTTGATTTTAAACAAAAATGATGTCTATGTGGAAAATGGAATCTGGGTGTTGTGATGTGACCAAATTGCTATCCCCTTCACAAGCACTCTACAACTCAATATCTCCACTCCTACCACACATCATACTCACCACCAGTCA